>NW_027590706.1:0-110000 GCF_964213995.1 Mustelus asterias
AGTAACTCCCTCCTGAACTGCAAGGCCCACAGGAATAAGCCATCACATGTTGCCCTTGAGAATGTGATGGTGAGCTGCTTTTTGACATTGCTGCTGTCCATTGGGTGTTGGGGAGGAAGTGTCTGGATTTGACTCAGTGACAGCAATGGAACAGTGATAGCGTTCCAAGTCAGCATGGTGTGTGTATTGGAAGTGATGTTGCTGCTGGTGATGTTCTCAGTTTCTTCTCTGTCTAGGCATAGTGTTTACGGGTTAGGAAGGTGCTGTTGAAGGAGTCTTGGTGAATTCCTGCAGTGGATCTTGTTAGTGGGACAGACTGCAGTCCCTGTACAATGGTGATGGACGAGGTTAATGTTTATAGTCCGGGATGGGGTGACTCCAATTCCCCTCAATACCTGTGGTTTGCTCTGTTTGCTTTTCTCTCAATCCATCTTTGCCTCTCGGTTGCATTCTGTCTCACTCACCTGTCTGTACATGTGATTCTCCCACACTCCCTTATCTCTGTGCAAATATAATTCCCAAGCATCATACCTATGTTCACATGTGAATTCTGTTTCTGTCACTGTGTGTGTATGTGTTAATCTCTCTCTGTGTCCCTGTGTGTATCTGTGACCCTCTCTCTGTGTCCCTGTGTGTATCTGTGACCCTCTCTCTGTGTCCCTGTGCACATCTGTGATATCCTTCCCTCTCTCGTTCACGTGTACTGAGCCTTTAAAAGCAAAGCTAACTTAGTGAACCACTCAGGTATCATGGTAAACATGCTCTCTGTCCACCTCTGTGCAATTTACTGGCAGTGTGTGCTATCTACACAACACAGGGAAGGAGCATTTCCCTCCTGTGATGGCTCCTTACACAACTCCGATCAGTAACCTGCAAGGACCAGGATATGAGACACATTACAACATCACCACCTGAAAGTTCATCTCCGAGTCACACACCATCCTGACGTGGAATCCATATTGTCGTTCCTTCACTGTCACTGAGCCAAATCCAGTAACTCCCTCCTGAACTGCAAGGCCAGCATGAGTGAGCCATCACATATTGCCCTTGAGAATGTGATGGTGAGCTGCTTTTTGACATTGCTGCTGTCCATTGGGTGTTGGGGAGGAAGTGTCTGGATTTGACTCAGTGACAGCAATGGAACAGTGATAGCGTTCCAAGTCAGCATGGTGTGTGTATTGGAGGTGATGTTGCTGCTGGTGATGTTCTCAGTTTCTGCTCTGTCTAGGAATAGTGTTTACTGGTTAGGAAGGTGCTGTTGAAGGAGTCTTGGTGAGTTCGTGCAGTGGATCTTGTTAGTGGGACTGACTGCAGTCCCTGTACAATGGTGATGGACGAGGTTAATGTTTATTAGATGTGATGGGTTGACACTCTAATTCCCCTCTGTACCTGTGGTTTGCTGTGTTTGCTTTTCTCTCAATCGATCTTTGCCTCTCGGTTGCATTCTGTCTCTCTCACCTCTCTGAAGCTGTGATTCTCCCACACTCCCTTATCTCTGTGCAAATATAATTCTCAAGCATCATACCGATGTTCACATGTGAATTCTGTTTCTGTCACTGTGTGTGTGTGTTAATCTCTCTGTGTCCCTGTGTGTATCTGTGATCCTCTATCTGTGTCCCTGTGCACATCTGTGATATCTTTCCCTCTCTTTCACGTGTACAGTGCCTTTAAAAGCAAAGCTAACTTAGTGAACCACTCAGATATCATGGTAAACATGCTCTCTGTCCACCTCTGTGCTATTTACTGGCAGTGTGTGCTATCTACACAACACAGGGAAGGAGCATTTTCCCTCCTGTGATGGCTCCTTACACAACTCCGATCAGTAACCTGCAAGGACCAGGATATGAGACATATTACAACATCACCACCTGAAAGTTCATCTCCGAGTCACACACCATCCTGACCTGGAATCCATATTGTCGTTCCTTCACTGTCGCTGAGTCAAATCCAATAACTCCCTCTTGAACTGCAAGGCCAGCAGGAGTGAGCCGTCACATATTGCCCTTGAGAATGTGATGGTGAGCTGCTTTTTGACATTGCTGCTGTCAATTGGGTGTTGGGGAGGAAGTGTCTGGATTTGACTCAGTGACAGCAATGGAACAGTGATAGCGTTCCAAGTCGGCATGGTGTGTGTATTGGAGGTGATGCTGCTGGTGATGTTCTCAGTTTCTGCTCTGTCTAGGAATAGTGTTTACGGGTTAGGAAGGTGCTGTTGAAGGAGTCTTGGTGAGTTCGTGCAGTGGATCTTGTTAGTATGACAGACTGCAGTCCCTGTTCAATGGTGATGGAGGAGGTTAATGTTTATTAGATGTGATGGGTTGACACTCTAATTCCCCTCTGTACCTGTGGTTTGCTGTGTTTGCTTTTCTCTCAATCCATCTTTGCCTCTCGGTTGCATTATGTCTCTCTCACCTGTCTGTACCTGTGATTCTCCCACACTCCCTTATCTCTGTGCAAATATAATTCCCAAGCATCATACCTTTGTTCACATGTGAATTCTGTTTCTGTGTCTGTGTGTGTATGTGTTAATCACTCTCTGTGTCCCTGTGTGTATCAGTGATCCTCTCTCTTTGTCCCTGTGCACATCTGTGATATCCTTCCCTCTCTCTTTCACGTGTACAGAGCCTTTAAAAGCAAAGCTAACTTAGTGAACCACTCAAATATCATGGTAAACATGCTCTCTGTCCACCTCTGTGCAATTTACTGGCAGTGTGTGCTATCTACACAACACAGGGAAGGAGCATTTCCCTCCTGTGATGGCTCCTTACACACCTCCGATCAGTAACCTGCAAGGACCAGGATATGAGACATATTACAACATCACCACCTGAAAGTTCATCTCTGAGTCACACACCATCCTGACCTGGAATCCATATTGTCGTTCCTTCACTGTCGCTGAGTCAAACCCAGAAACTCCCTCCTGAACTGCAAGGCCAGCAGGAGTGAGCCATCACATATTGCCCTTGAGAATGTGATGGTGAGCTGCTTTTTGACATTGCTGCTGTCCATTGGGTGTTGGGGAGGAAGTGTCTGGATTTGACTCAGTGACAGCAATGGAACAGTGATAGCGTTCCAAGTCAGCATGGTGTGTGTATTGGAGGTGATGTTGCTGCTGGTGATGTTCTCAGTTTCTGCTCTGTCTCGGAATAGTGTTTACTGGTTAGGAAGGTGCTGTTGAAGGAGTCTTGGTGAATTCCTGCAGTGGATCTTGTTAGTGGGACAGACTGCAGTCCCTGTACAATGGTGATGGAGGAGGTTAATGTTTATGGTCTGGGATGGGGTGACTCCAATTCCCCTCATTAACTGTGGTTTGCTGTGTTTGCTTTACTCTCAATCCATCTTTGCCTCTCGGTTGCATTCTGTCTCTCTCACCTTTCTGTACCTGTGATTCTCCCACACTCCCTTATCTCTGTGCAAATATAATTCCCAAGCAGCATACCTTTGTTCGCATGTGAATTATGTTTCTGTCACTGTGTGTGTATGTGTTAATGTCTCTCTGTGTCACGTGTGTATCTGTGACCCTCTCTCTGTGTCCCTGTGCACATCAGTGATCTCTTTCTCTCTCTCTTCACCTGTATAGTGCCTTTAAAAGCAAAGCAAACGTAGTGAACCACTCAGATATCATGGTAAACATGCTCGCTGTCCACCTCTGTGCAATTTTCTGGCATTGTGTACTATCTACACAACACAGGGAAGGAGCATTTCCCTCCTGTGATGGCTCCTTACACAACTCCGATCAGTAACCTGCAAGGACCAGGATATGAGACATATTACAACATCATCACCTGAAAGTTCATCTCCGAGTCACACACCATCCTGACCTGGAATCCATATTGTCGTTTCTTCACTGTCCCTGAGCCAAATCCAGTAACTCCCTCCTGAACTGCAAGGCCAGCAGGAGTGAGCCATCACATATTGCCCTTGAGAATGTGATGGTGAGCTGCTTTTTGACATTGCTGCTGTCCATTCGGTGTTGGGGAGGAAGTGTCTGGATTTGACTCAGTGACAGCAATGGAACAGTGATAGCGTTCCAAGTCAGCATGGTGTGTGTATTGGAGGTGATGCTGCTGGTGATGTTCTCAGTTTCTGCTCTGTCTTGGAATAGTGTTTACTGATTAGGAAGGTGCTGTTGAAGGAGTCTTGGTGAATTCCTGCAGTGGATCCTGTTCGTGGGACAGACTGCAGCCCCTGTACAATGGTGATGGAGGAGGTTATTGTTTATTAGATGTGATGGGTTGACACTCTAATTCCAATCTGTACCTGCGGTTTGCTGTGTTTGCTTTTCTCTCAATCCATCTTTGCCTCTCGGTTGCATTATGTCTCTCTCACCTGTCTGTAAATGTGATTCTCCCACACTCCCTTATCTCTGTGCAAATATAATTCCCAAGCATCATACATTTGTTCACATGTGAATTATGTTTCTGTCACTGTGTGTGTATGTGTTAATCTCTCTCTGTGTCCCTGTGTGCATCAGTGATCCTCTCTCTTTGTCCCTGTGCACATCTGTGATATCCTTCCCTCTCTCTTTCACGTGAACAGAGCCTTTAAAAGCAAAGCTAACTTAGTGAACCACTCAAATATCATGGTAAACATGCCCTCTGTCCACCTCTGTGCAATTTACTGGCAGTGTGTGCTATCTACACAACACAGGGAAGGAGCATTTCCCTCCTGTGATGGCTCCTTACACACCTCCGATCAGTAACCTGCAAGGACCAGGATATGAGACATATTACAACATCACCACCTGAAAGTTCGTCTCCGAATCACACACCATCCTGACCTGGAATCCATATTGTCGTTTCTTCACTGTCACTGACTCAAATCCAGAAACTCCCTCCTGAACTGCAAGGCCAGCAGGAGTGAGCCATCACATATTGCCCTTGAGAATGTGATGGTGAGCTGCTTTTTGACATTGCTGCTGTCCATTGGGTGGTGGGGAGGAAGTGTCTGGATTTGACTCAGTGACAGCAATGGAACAGTGATAGCGTTCCAAGTCAGCATGGTGTGTGTATTGGAGGTGATGTTGCTGCTGGTGATGTTCTCAGTTTCTGCTCTGTCTCGGAATAGTGTTTACTGGTTAGGAAGGTGCTGTTGAAGGAGTCTTGGTGAATTCCTGCAGTGGATCTTGTTAGTGGGACAGACTGCAGTCCCTGTACAATGGTGATGGAGGAGGTTAATGTTTATGGTCTGGGATGGGGTGACTCCAATTCCCCTCAATAACTGTGGTTTGCTGTGTTTGCTTTTCTCTCAATCCATCTTTGCCTCTCGGTTGCATTCTGTCTCTCTCACCTGTCTGTACCTGTGATTCTCCCACACTCCCTTATCTCTGTGCAAATATAATTCCCAAGCAGCATACCTTTGTGCACATTTGAATTATGTTTCTGTCACTGTGTGTGTATGTGTTAATGTCTCTCTGTGTCACGTGTGTATCTGTGACCCTCTCTCTGTGTCCCTGTGCACATCAGTGATCTCTTTCCCTCTCTCTTTCACCTGTATAGTGCCTTTAAAAGCAAAGCAAACTTAGTGAACCACTCAGATATCATGGTAAACATGCTCGCTGTCCACCTCTGTGCAATTTTCTGGCATTGTGTACTATCTACACAACACAGGGAAGGGGCATTTCCCTCCTGTGATGGCTCCTTACACACCTCCGATCAGTAACCTGCAAGGACCAGGATATGAGACACATTACAACATCACCACCTGAAAGTTCATCTCCGAGTCACACACCATCCTGACGTGGAATCCATATTGTCGTTCCTTCACTGTCGCTGAGTCAAATCCAATAACTCCCTCCTGAACTGCAAGGCCAGCAGGAATGAGCCATCACATATTGCCTTTGAGAATGTGATGGTGAGCTGCTTTTTGACATTGCTGCTGTCAATTGGGTGTTGGGGAGGAAGTGTCTGGATTTGACTCAGTGACAGCAATGGAACAGTGATAGCGTTCCAAGTCAGCATGGTGTGTGTATTGGAGGTGATGATGCTGCTGGTGATGTTCTCAGTTTCTGCTCTGTCTAGGAATAGTGTTTACTGGTTAGGAAGGTGTTGTTGAAGGAGTCTTGGTGGATTCCTGCAGTGGATCTTGTTAGTGGGACAGACTGCAGTCCCTGTACAATGGTGATGGAGGAGGTTAATGTTTATGGTCTGGGATGGGGTGACTCCAATTCCCCTCAATACCTGTGGTTACACATTATTGCTTTTCTCTGAATCCATCTTGGATTGCACCTCGGTAACATTCTGTCTCTCTCCCCAGTCTGTATCTGTGAATCTCCCGCACTCCCATAATCGCCGTGCAAATAGATTTCCCATGCACCATACCATTTTTCACATGCGATTCCTATGTGTTTGTGTTATTCCCTCTTTGTGTCCCAGTGTGCATCTGTGATTCTCTCTGTGTCCCTGTGTGTATCTGTGATTCTCTTTGTGTCCCTGTGTGTATCTGTGATTCTCTCTGTGGCCCTGTGTATATCTGTGATTCTCTCTCTCTGGCCCTGCGGTTATCTGTGATTCTCTTTGAGTCCCTGTGTAGGTCTATTTCATTGTCTTTTGTGTATATGTGAATATGTTCACATGTCTGTTGTGGTGTCTGTCGATGCAAATCTTTCACAATCTCCCTGTGATTCTATTTCACAATCGCTTTGTTTCCCTTGGATTCTCTCTGTGTCTCTGTGCGCATCTCTGATTCTTTCTCTCTGTACCTGTGTGTATCTGTGATTCTCTCGATGACCCTGTGTGCATCAATGATTTACTCGCTGTGTCCGTGTGTGTATCTCTGATTCTTTCTCAGTTTCCCTGAGTGTAAATGTCATTCTCTCTGTCTCCCTTTGTGCATCTGTGACTCTTTCTGTGTTCCTGTGTGTATCTGTGATTCTCTCTCTGTGTCCCTGTGTGTATCTGTGATTCTCTCTCTTTGTCCCTGTGTGATTCTGTGGTTCTCCCTCTGTGTTTCTGTGTGTATCTGTGATTCTCTGTCTGTGTCCCTGTGTGTATCTATGATTCTCTCTCTGTGTCCCTGGGTGTATCTGTGACTCTCTCTGTGTCCCTGTGTGTATCTATGATTCTCTCTCTGTGTCCCTTGTGTATCTATGATTCTTTCCCTGTGTCCCTTTGTGTATCTGTGATTCTCTCTCTGTGTCCCTGTGTGATTCTGTGATTCTCCCTCTGTGTTTCTGTGTGTATCTGTGATTCTCTCTCTGTGTCCCTGTGTGTATCTACGATTCTCTCTCTGTGTCCCTGGGTGCATCTGTGACTCTCTCTGTGTCCCTGTGTGTATCTGTGATTCTCTCTCTGTGTCCCTGTGTGTATCTATGATTCTCTCTCTGTGTCCCTGGGTGTATCTGTGACTCTCTCTGTCTCACTGTGTGTATCTGTGATTCTCTCTCTGTGTCCCTGGGTGTATCTGTGATTCTCTCTCTCTATGTCCCTGTGTGTATCTGTGATTCTCTCTCCGTGTGTGCCCCGGTGTGTATCTGTGATTTTCTCTCTCTGTGTCACTGTGTGTATCTGTGATTTTCTCTGCGTTCCTGTGTGTATCTATGATGCTCTCTCTGTGTCCCTGTGTGTATCTGTGATTCTCTCTGTGTCCCTGTGTGTTTCTGTGATTTTCTCTGCGTTCCTGTGTGTCTCTATGATGCTCTCTCTGTGTCCCTGTGTGTATCTGTGATTCTCTCTGTGTGTGTGTCCCTGTGTGTATCTGTGATTTTCTCTCTCTGTGTCCCTGTGTGTATCTGTGATTCTCTCTCTGTGTTCCTGTGTGTATCTGTGATTCTCTCTCTGTGTGTGCCCCGGTGTGTATCTGTGATTTTCTCTCTCTGTGTCACTGTGTGTATCTGGGATTTTCTCTGCGTTCCTGTGTGTATCTATGATGCTCTCTCTGTGTCCCTGTGTGTATCTGTGATTCTCCCTGTGTCCCTGTGTGTTTCTGTGATCTTCTCTGTGTTCCTGTGTGTATCTGTGTTTGTCTTTCCCTTTCTGTCCCTGAACAGTGTCTTTAAAAGCAAAGATAACTGAATGAATGAATCGGATATCGCCTTAAACATTCCCTCTGTCCACCTCTGTGCAATTTTCCAGCAGTGTGTTCTATCTACAAACTGCAGGGAAGAAGCATTTCCCTCCTGTGACGGCTCCTTACACACCTCCAATCTGTAACTTGGAAGGACAAGGATGTGAGAAACATTACAACGTCACCACCTGAAAGTTCATCTCCGAGTCACACACCATCCTGACTTGCAATCTATATTGTCGTACCTTCACTGTCGCTGAGTCAAATCCAGTAACTCCCTCCTGAACTGCAAGGCCCACAGGAATAAGCCATCACATGTTGCCCTTGAGAATGTGATGGTGAGCTGCTTTTTGACATTGCTGCTGTCCATTGGGTGTTGGGGAGGAAGTGTCTGGATTTGACTCAGTGACAGCAATGGAACAGTGATAGCGTTCCAAGTCAGCATGGTGTGTGTATTGGAGGTGATGTTGCTGCTGGTGATGTTCTCAGTTTCTTCTCTGTCTAGGCATAGTGTTTACGGGTTAGGAAGGTGCTGTTGAAGGAGTCTTGGTGAATTCCTGCAGTGGATCTTGTTAGTGGGACAGACTGCAGTCCCTGTACAATGGTGATGGACGAGGTTAATGTTTATAGTCCGGGATGGGGTGACTCCAATTCCCCTCAATACCTGTGGTTTGCTCTGTTTGCTTTTCTCTCAATCCATCTTTGCCTCTCGGTTGCATTCTGTCTCACTCACCTGTCTGTACCTGTGATTCTCCCACACTCCCTTATCTCTGTGCAAATATAATTCCCAAGCAGCATACCTTTGTTCACATGTGAATTCTGGTTCTGTCACTGTGTGTGTATGTGTTAATCTCTCTCTGTGTCACGTGTGTATCTGTGACTCCTTCGTAGTGTCCCTGTGTGTATCTGTGATCCTCTCTCGGTGTCCATGTGCACATCTGTGATCTCTTTCCCTCTCTCTTTCACCTGTATAGTGCCTTTAAAAGCAAAGCTAACTTAGTGAACCACTCAAATATCATGGTAAACATGCTCTCTGTCCACCTCTGTGCAATTTACTGGCAGTGTGTACTATCTACACAATACAGGGAAGGAGCATTTTCCCTCCTGTGATGGCTCCTTACACAACTCCGATCAGTAACCTGCAAGGACCAGGATATGAGACATATTACAACATCACCACCTGAACGTTCATCTCTGAGTCACACACCATCCTGACCTGGAATCCATGTTGTCGTTTCTTCACTGTCACTGAGCCAAATCCAGTAGCTCCCTCCTGAAGTGCAAGGCCAGCAGGAATGAGCCATCACATATTGCCCTTGAGAATGTGATGGTGAGCTGCTGTTTGACATTGCTGTTTTCCATTGGGTGTTGGGGAGGAAGTGTCTGGATTTGACTCAGTGACAGCAATGGAACAGTGATAGCGTTCCAAGTCAGCATGGTGTGTGTATTGGAGGTGATGTTGCTGCTGGTGATGTTCTCAGTTTCTGCTCTGTCTAGGAATAGTGTTTACTGGTTAGGAAGGTGCTGTTGAAGGAGTCTTGGTGAATTCCTGCAGTGGATCTTGTTAGTCGGACAGACTGCAGCCCCTGTACAATGGTGATGGAGGAGGTTAATGTTTATGGCCTGGGATGGGGTGACTCCAATTCCCCTCAATACCTGTGGTTACCCGTTATTGCTTTTCTCTCAATCCATCTTGGATTGCACCTCGGTAACATTCTGTCTCTCTCCCCAGTCTGTATCCGTGAATCTCCCGCACTCCCATAATCGCCGTGCAAATAGATTTCCCATGCACCATACCATTTATCACATGCGATTCCTATGTGTTTGTGTTATTCCCTCTTTGTGTCCCTGTGTGTATCTGTGGTTGTCTCTGTGTCCCTGTGTGTATCTGTGATTCTCTCTGTGTCCCTGTGTGTATCTGTGATTCTCTCTCTCTGGCCCTGCGGTTATCTGTGATTCTCTTTGAGTCCCTGTGTAGGTCTATTTCATTGTCTTTTGTGTATATGTGAATATGTTCACATGTCTGTTGTGGTGTCTGTCGATGCAAATCTTTCACAATCTCCCTGTGATTCTATTTCACAATCGCTTTGTTTACCTTGGATTCTCTCTGTGTCTCTGTGCGCATCTTTGATTCTTTCTCTCTCTTCCTGTGTGTATCTGTGATTCTCCCGATGACCCTGGGTGCATCAATGATTTACTCGCTGTGTCCCTGTGTGTATCTCTGATTCTTTCTCAGTGTCCCTGTGTGTACCTGTGATTCTCTCTCTGTGTCCCGGTGTGTATCTGTGATTCTCTCTCTGTGTCCCTTGTGTAGCTATGATTCTTTCCCTGTGTCCCTGTGTGTATCTGTGATTCTCTCTCTCTGTGTCCCTGTGTGTATCTGTGATTCTCTCTCTGTGTGTGCCCCGGTGTGTATCTGTGATTTTCTCTCTCTGTGTCACTGTGTGTATCTGTGATTTTCTCTGCGTTCCTGTGTGTATCTATGATGCTCTCTCTGTGTCCCTGTGTGTATCTGTGATTCTCTCTGTGTCCCTGTGTGTTTCTGTGATTTTCTCTGTGTTCCTGTGTGTATCTGTGTTTGTCTTTCCCTTTCTGTCCCTGAACAGTGTCTTTAAAAGCAAAGATAACTGAATGAATGAATCGGGTAACGCCTTAAACATTTCCTCTGTCCACCTCTGTGCAATTTTCCAGCAGTGTGTACAGTCTACAAACTGCAGGGAAGAAGTAATTCCCTCCTGTGACGGCTCCTTACACACCACCAATCTGTAACCTGGAAGGACAAGGATGTGAGAAACATTACAACGTCACCACCTGAAAGTTCATCTCCGAATCACACACCATCCTGACTTGCAAACTATATTGTCGTTCCTTCACTGTCGCTGAGTCAAATCCAGTAACTCCCTCCTGAACTGCAAGGCCAGCAGGAATAAGCCATCACATGTTGCCCTTGAGAATGTGATGGTGAGCTGCTTTTTGACATTGCTGCTGTCCATTGGGTGGTGGGGAGGAAGTGTCTGGATTTGACTCAGTGACAGCAATGGAACAGTGATAGCGTTCCAAGTCAGCATGGTGTGTGTATTGGAGGTGATGTTGCTGCTGGTGATGTTCTCAGTTTCTGCTCTGTCTCGGAATAGTGTTTACTGGTTAGGAAGTTGCTGTTGAAGGAGGCTTGTTGAATTCCTGCAGTGGATCTTGTTAGTGGGACAGACTGCAGTCCCTGTACAATGGTGATGGACGAGGTTAATGTTTATAGTCTGGGATGGGGTGACTCCAATTCCCCTCAATACCTGTGGTTTGCTGTGTTTGCTTTTCTCTCAATCCATCTTTGCCTCTCGGTTGCATTCTGTCTCTCTCACCTGTCTGTAAATGTGATTCTCCCACACTCCCTTATCTCTGTGCAAATATAATTCCCAAGCAGCATACCTTTGTTCACATGTGAATTATGTTTCTGTCACTGTGTGTGTATGTGTTAATCTCTCTCTGTGTCCCTGTGTGTATCAGTGATCCTCTCTCTTTATCCCTGTACACATCTGTGATATCCTTCCCTCTCTCGTTCACGTGTACAGAGCCTTTAAAAGCAAAGCTAACTTAGTGAACCACTCAGATATCATGGTAAACATGCTCTCTGTCCACCTCTGTGCAATTTACGGGCAGTGTGTGCTATCTACACAACACAGGGAAGGAGCATTTCCATCCTATGATGGTTCCTTACACACCTCCGATCAGTAACCTGCAAGGACCAGGATATGAGACATATTACAACATCACCACCTGAAAGTTCATCTCTGAGTCACACACCATCCTGACCTGGAATCCATATTGTCGTTTCTTCACTGTCACTGAGCCAAATCCAGTAACTCCCTCCTGAACTGCAAGGCCAGCATGAGTGAGCCATCACATATTGCCCTTGAGAATGTGATGGTGAGCTGCTTTTTGACATTGCTGCTGTCCATTGGGTGGTGGGGAGGAAGTGTCTGGATTTGACTCAGTGACAGCAATCGAACAGTGATAGCGTTCCAAGTCAGCATGGTGTGTGTATTGGAGGTGATGCTGCTGGTGACGTTCTCAGTTTCTGCTCTGTCTAGGAATAGTGTTTACTGGTTAGGAAGGTGCTGTTGAAGGAATCTTGGTGAGTTCGTGCAGTGGATCTTGTTAGTGGGACAGACTGCAGTCCCTGTACAATGGTGATGGACGAGGTTAATGTTTATAGTCTGGGATGGGGTGACTCCAATTCCCCTCAATACCTGTGGTTTGCTGTGTTTGCTTTTCTCTCAATCCATCTTTGCCTCTCGGTTGCATTATGTCTCTCTCACCTGTCTGTAAATGTGATTCTCCCACACTCCCTTATCTCTGTGCAAATATAATTCCCAAGCATCATACCTTTGTTCACATGTGAATTCTGTTTCTGTCACTGTGTGTGTATGTGTTAATCTCTCTCTGTGTCCCTGTGTGTATCAGTGATCCTCTCTCTTTGTCCCTGTGCACATCTGTGATATCCTTCCCTCTCTCGTTCACGTGTACAGAGCCTTTAAAAGCAAAGCTAACTTAGTGAACCACTCAAATATCATGGTAAACATGCTCTCTGTCCACCTCTGTGCAATTTACGGGCAGTGTGTGCTAACTACACAACACAGGGAAGGAGCATTTCCCTCCTGTGATGGCACCTTACACACCTCCGATCAGTAACCTGCAAGGACCAGGATATGAGACACATTACAACATCAGCACCTGAAAGTTCATCTCCGAGTCACACACCATCCTGACCTGGAATCCATATTGTCGTTTCTTCACTGTCACTGAGCCAAATCCAGTAACTCCCTCCTGAACTGCAAGGCCAGCATGAGTGAGCCATCACATATTGCCCTTGAGAATGTGATGGTGAGCTGCTTTTTGACATTGCTGCTGTCCATTGGGTGGTGGGGAGGAAGTGTCTGGATTTGACTCAGTGACAGCAATGGAACAGTGATAGCGTTCCAAGTCAGCATGGTGTGTGTATTGGAGGTGATGTTGCTGCTGGTGATGTTCTCAGTTTCTGCTCTGTCTAGGAATAGTGTTTACTGGTTAGGAAGGTGCTGTTGAAGGAGTCTTGGTGAATTCCTGCAGTGGATCTTGTTAGTGGGACAGACTGCAGTCCCTGTACAATGGTGATGGACGAGGTTAATGTTTATAGTCTGGGATGGGGTGACTCCAATTCCCCTCAATACCTGTGGTTTGCTGTGTTTGCTTTTCTCTCAATCCATCTTTGCATCTCGGTTGCATTTTGTCTCTCTCACCTGTCTGTACCTGTGATTCTCCCACACTCCCTTATCTCTGTGCAAATATAATTCCCAAGCATCATACCTTTGTTCACATGTGAATTCTGGTTCTGTCATTGTATGTATCTGTGTTAATCTCTCTCTGTGTCACGTGTGTATCTGTGACCCTCTCCCTGTGTCCCTGTGCACATCAGTGATCTCTTTCCCTCTCTCTTTCACCTGTATAGTGCCTTTAAAAGCAAAGCAATCGTAGTGAACCACTCAGATATCATGGTAAACATGCTCGCTGTCCACCTCTGTGCAATTTTCTGGCATTGTGTACTATCTACACAACACAGGGAAGGAGCATTTTCCCTCCTGTGATGGCTCCTTACACAACTCCGATCAGTAACCTGCAAGGACCAGGATATGAGACACATTACAACATCACCACCTGAAAGTTCATCTCCGAGTCACACACCATCATGACGTGGAATCCATATTGTCGTTCCTTCACTGTCGCTGAGTCAAATCCAGTAACTCCCTCCTGAAGTGCAAGGCCAGCAGGAATGAGCCATCACATATTGCCCTTGAGAATGTGATGGTGAGCTGCTTTTTGACATTGCTGCTGTCAATTGGGTGTTGGGGAGGAAGTGTCTGGATTTGACTCAGTGACAGCAATGGAACAGTGATAGCGTTCCAAGTCAGCATGGTGTGTGTATTGGAGGTGGTGATGCTGCTGGTGATGTTCTCAGTTTCGGCTCTGTCTAGGAATAGTGTTTACTGGTTAGGAAGGTGCTGTTGAAGGAGTCTTGGGGAGTTCGTGCAGTGGTTCTTGTTAGTGGGACAGACTGCAGTCCCTGTACAATGGTGATGGAGGAGGTTAATGTTTATTAGATGTGATGGGTTGACACTCAAATTCCCCTCTGTACCTGTGGTTTGCTGTGTTTGCTTTTCTCTCAATCCATCTTTGCCTCTCGGTTGCATTCTGTCTCTCTCACCTGTCTGTAAATGTGATTCTCCCACACTCCCTTATCTCTGTGCAAATATAATTCCCAAGCATCATACCTATGTTCACATGTGAATTCTGTTTCTGTCACTGTGTGTGTATGTGTTAATCTGTCTGTGTCCCTGTGTGTATCTGTGACCCTCTCTCTGTGTCCCTGTGTGTATCTGTGACCCTCTCTCTGTGTCCCTGTGCACATCTGTGATATCCTTCCCTCTCTCGTTCACGTGTACTGAGCCTTTAAAAGCAAAGCTAACTTAGTGAACCACTCAAATATCATGGTAAACATGCTCTCTGTCCAACTCTGTGCAATTTACTGGCAGTGTGTGCTATCTACACAACACAGGGAAGGAGCATTTCCCTCCTGTGATGGCTCCTTACACAACTCCGATCAGTAACCTGCAAGGACCAGGATATGAGACACATTACAACATCACCACCTGAAAGTTCATCTCCGAGTCACACACCATCCTGACGTGGAATCCATATTGTCGTTCCTTCACTGTCACTGAGCCAAATCCAGTAACTCCCTCCTGAACTGCAAGGCCAGCATGAGTGAGCCATCAAATATTGCCCTTGAGAATGTGATGGTGAGCTGCTTTTTGACATTGCTGCTGTCCATTGGGTGTTGGGGAGGAAGTGTCTGGATTTGACTCAGTGACAGCAATGGAACAGTGATAGCGTTCCAAGTCAGCATGGTGTGTGTATTGGAGGTGATGTTGCTGCTGGTGATGTTCTCAGTTTCTGCTCTGTCTAGGAATAGTGTTTACTGGTTAGGAAGGTGCTGTTGAAGGAGTCTTGGTGAGTTCGTGCAGTGGATCTTGTTAGTGGGACTGACTGCAGTCCCTGTACAATGGTGATGGACGAGGTTAATGTTTATTAGATGTGATGGGTTGACACTCTAATTCCCCTCTGTACCTGTGGTTTGCTGTGTTTGCTTTTCTCTCAATCGATCTTTGCCTCTCGGTTGCATTCTGTCTCTCTCACCTCTCTGAAGCTGTGATTCTCCCACACTCCCTTATCTCTGTGCAAATATAATTCTCAAGCATCATACCGATGTTCACATGTGAATTCTGTTTCTGTCACTGTGTGTGTGTGTTAATCTCTCTGTGTCCCTGTGTGTATCTGTGATCCTCTATCTGTGTCCCTGTGCACATCTGTGATATCTTTCCCTCTCTTTCACGTGTACAGTGCCTTTAAAAGCAAAGCTAACTTAGTGAACCACTCAGATATCATGGTAAACATGCTCTCTGTCCACCTCTGTGCTATTTACTGGCAGTGTGTGCTATCTACACAACACAGGGAAGGAGCATTTTCCCTCCTGTGATGGCTCCTTACACAACTCCGATCAGTAACCTGCAAGGACCAGGATATGAGACATATTACAACATCACCACCTGAAAGTTCATCTCCCTGTCACACACCATCCTGACCTGGAATCCATATTGTCGTTCCTTCACTGTCGCTGAGTCAAATCCAATAACTCCCTCTTGAACTGCAAGGCCAGCAGGAGTGAGCCGTCACATATTGCCCTTGAGAATGTGATGGTGAGCTGCTTTTTGACATTGCTGCTGTCAATTGGGTGTTGGGGAGGAAGTGTCTGGATTTGACTCAGTGACAGCAATGGAACAGTGATAGCGTTCCAAGTCAGCATGGTGTGTGTATTGGAGGTGATGCTGCTGGTGATGTTCTCACTTTCTGCTCTGTCTCGGAATAGTGTTTACGGGTTAGGAAGGTGCTGTTGAAGGAGTCTTGGTGAGTTCGTGCAGTGGATCTTGTTAGTATGACAGACTGCAGTCCCTGTACAATGGTGATGGAGGAGGTTAATGTTTATTAGATGTGATGGGTTGACACTCTAATTCCCCTCTGTACCTGTGGTTTGCTGTGTTTGCTTTTCTCTCAATCCATCTTTGCCTCTCGGTTGCATTATGTCTCTCTCACCTGTCTGTACCTGTGATTCTCCCACACTCCCTTATCTCTGTGCAAATATAATACCCAAGCATCATACCTTTGTTCACATGTGAATTCTGTTTCTGTGTCTGTGTGTGTATGTGTTAATCACTCTCTGTGTCCCTGTGTGTATCAGTGATCCTCTCTCTTTGTCCCTGTGCACATCTGTGATATTCTTCCCTCTCTCTTTCACGTGTACAGAGCCTTTAAAAGCAAAGCTAACTTTGTGAACCACTCAAATATCATGGTAAACATGCTCTCTGTCCACCTCTGTGCAATTTACTGGCAGTGTGTGCTATCTACACAACACAGGGAAGGAGCATTTCCCTCCTGTGATGGCTCCTTACACACCTCCGATCAGTAACCTGCAAGGACCAGGATATGAGACATATTACAACATCACCACCTGAAAGTTCATCTCTGAGTCACACACCATCCTGACCTGGAATCCATATTGTCGTTCCTTCACTGTCGCTGAGTCAAACCCAGAAACTCCCTCCTGAACTGCAAGGCCAGCAGGAGTGAGCCATCACATATTGCCCTTGAGAATGTGATGGTGAGCTGCTTTTTGACATTGCTGCTGTACATTGGGTGTTGGGGAGGAAGTGTCTGGATTTGACTCAGTGACAGCAATGGAACAGTGATAGCGTTCCAAGTCAGCATGGTGTGTGTATTGGAGGTGATGTTGCTGCTGGTGATGTTCTCAGTTTCTGCTCTGTCTCGGAATAGTGTTTACTGGTTAGGAAGGTGCTGTTGAAGGAGTCTTGGTGAATTCCTGCAGTGGATCTTGTTAGTGGGACAGACTGCAGTCCCTGTACAATGGTGATGGAGGAGGTTAATGTTTATGGTCTGGGATGGGGTGACTCCAATTCCCCTCATTAACTGTGGTTTGCTGTGTTTGCTTTACTCTCAATCCATCTTTGCCTCTCGGTTGCATTCTGTCTCTCTCACCTGTCTGTACCTGTGATTCTCCCACACTCCCTTATCTCTGTGCAAATATAATTCCCAAGCAGCATACCTTTGTTCGCATGTGAATTATGTTTCTGTCACTGTGTGTGTATGTGTTAATGTCTCTCTGTGTCACGTGTGTATCTGTGATCCTCTCTCTGTGTCCCTGTGCACATCAGTGATCTCTTTCTCTCTCTCTTCACCTGTATAGCGCCTTTAAAAGCAAAGCAAACGTAGTGAACCACTCAGATATCATGGTAAACATGCTCGCTGTCCACCTCTGTGCAATTTTCTGGCATTGTGTACTATCTACACAACACAGGGAAGGAGCATTTCCCTCCTGTGATGGCTCCTTACACAACTCCGATCAGTAACCTGCAAGGACCAGGATATGAGACATATTACAACATCATCACCTGAAAGTTCATCTCCGAGTCACACACCATCCTGACCTGGAATCCATATTGTCGTTTCTTCACTGTCCCTGAGCCAAATCCAGTAACTCCCTCCTGAACTGCAAGGCCAGCAGGAGTGAGCCATCACATATTGCCCTTGAGAATGTGATGGTGAGCTGCTTTTTGACATTGCTGCTGTCCATTCGGTGTTGGGGAGGAAGTGTCTGGATTTGACTCAGTGACAGCAATGGAACAGTGATAGCGTTCCAAGTCAGCATGGTGTGTGTATTGGAGGTGATGCTGCTGGTGATGTTCTCAGTTTCTGCTCTGTCTAGGAATAGTGTTTACTGGTTAGGAAGGTGCTGTTGAAGGAGTCTTGGTGAGTTCGTGCAGTGGATCTTGTTAGTGGGTCAGACTGCAGTCCCTGGACAATGGTGATGGAGGAGGTTAATGTTTATTAGATGTGATGGGTTGACACTCTAATTCCCCTCTGTACCAGTGGTTTGCTGTGTTTGCTTTTCTCTCAATCCATCTTTGCCCCTCGGTTGCATTCTGTCTCTCTCACCTGTCTGAAGCTGTGATTCTCCCACACTCCCTTATCTTTGTGCAAATATAATTCTCAAGCATCATACCTATGTTCACATGTGAATTCTGTTTCTGTCACTGTGTGTGTGTGTTAATCTCTCTGTGTCCCTGTCTGTATCTGTGGTCCTCTATCTGTGTCCCTGTGCACATCTGTGATATCCTTCCCTCTCTTTCACGTGTACAGTGCCTTTAAAAGCAAAGCTAACTGAGTGAACCACTCAGGTATCATGGTAAACATGCTCTCTGTCCACCTCTGTGCAATTTACTGGCAGTGTGTGCTATCTACACAACACAGGGAAGGAGCATTTTCCCTCCTGTGATGGCTCCTTACACAACTCCGATCAGTAACCTGCAAGGACCAGGATATGAGAGATATTACAACATCACCACCTGAAAGTTCATCTCCGAGTCACACACCATCCTGACCTGGAATCCATATTGTCGTTTCTTCACTGTCACTGAGCCAAATCCAGTAACTCCCTCCTGAACTGCAAAGCCAGCATGAGTGAACCATCACATATTGCCCTTGAGAATGTGATGGTGAGCTGCTTTTTGACATTGCTGCTGTCCATTGGGTGGTGGGGAGGAAGTGTCTGGATTTGACTCAGTGACAGCAATGGAACAGTGATAGCGTTCCAAGTCAGCATGGTGTGTGTATTGGAGGTGATGCTGCTGGTGATGTTCTCAGTTTCTGCTCTGTCGAGGAATAGTGTTTACGGGCTAGGAAGGTGCTGTTGAAGGAGTCTTGGTGAGTTCGTGCAGTGGATCTTGTTAGTGTGACAGACTGCAGTCCCTGTACAATGGTGATGGAGGAGGTTAATGTTTATTAGATGTGATGGGTTGACACTCTAATTCCCCTCTGTACCTGTGGTTTGCTCTGTTTGCTTTTCTCTCAATCCAACTTTGCCTCTCGGTTGCATTATGTCTCTCTCACCTGTCTGTAAATGTGATTCTCCCACACTCCCTTATCTCTGTGCAAATATAATTCCCAAGCATCATGCCTTTGTTCACATTTGAATTCTGTTTCTGTCACTGTGTGTGTATGTGTTAATCTCTCTCTGTGTCCCTGTGTGTATCAGTGATCCTCTCTCTTTGTCCCTGTGCACATCTGTGATATCCTTCCCTCTCTCGTTCACGTGTACAGAGCCTTTAAAAGCAAAGCTAACTTAGTGAACCACTCAAATATCATGGTAAACATGCTCTCTGTCCACCTCTGTGCAATTTACTGGCAGTGTGTGCTATCGACACAACACAGGGAAGGAGCATTTCCCTCCTGTGATGGCACCTTACACACCTCCGATCAGTAACCTGCAAGGACCAGGATATGAGACACATTACAACATCACCACCTGAAAGTTCATCTCCGAATCACACACCATCCTGACCTGGAATCCATATTGTCGTTTCTTCACTGTCACTGAGCCAAATCCAGTAACTCCCTCCTGAACTGCAAGGCCAGCATGAGTGAGCCATCACATATTGCCCTTGAGAATGTGATGGTGAGCTGCTTTTTGACATTGCTGCTGTCCATTGGGTGGTGGGGAGGAAGTGTCTGGATTTGACTCAGTGACAGCAATGGAACAGTGATAGCGTTCCAAGTCAGCATGGTGTGTGTATTGGAGGTGATGTTGCTGCTGGTGATGTTCTCAGTTTCTGCTCTGTCTCGGAATAGTGTTTACTGGTTAGGAAGGTGCTGTTGAAGGAGTCTTGGTGAATTCCTGCAGTGGATCTTGTTAGTGGGACAGACTGCAGTCCCTGTACAATGGTGATGGAGGAGGTTAATGTTTATGGTCTGGGATGGGGTGACTCCAATTCCCCTCATTAACTGTGGTTTGCTGTGTTTGCTTTACTCTCAATCCATCTTTGCCTCTCGGTTGCATTCTGTCTCTCTCACCTGTCTGTACCTGTGATTCTCCCACACTCCCTTATCTCTGTGCAAATATAATTCCCAAGCAGCATACCTTTGTTCGCATGTGAATTATGTTTCTGTCACTGTGTGTGTATGTGTTAATGTCTCTCTGTGTCACGTGTGTATCTGTGATCCTCTCTCTGTGTCCCTGTGCACATCAGTGATCTCTTTCTCTCTCTCTTCACCTGTATAGCGCCTTTAAAAGCAAAGCAAACGTAGTGAACCACTCAGATATCATGGTAAACATGCTCGCTGTCCACCTCTGTGCAATTTTCTGGCATTGTGTACTATCTACACAACACAGGGAAGGAGCATTTCCCTCCTGTGATGGCTCCTTACACAACTCCGATCAGTAACCTGCAAGGACCAGGATATGAGACATATTACAACATCATCACCTGAAAGTTCATCTCCGAGTCACACACCATCCTGACCTGGAATCCATATTGTCGTTTCTTCACTGTCCCTGAGCCAAATCCAGTAACTCCCTCCTGAACTGCAAGGCCAGCAGGAGTGAGCCATCACATATTGCCCTTGAGAATGTGATGGTGAGCTGCTTTTTGACATTGCTGCTGTCCATTCGGTGTTGGGGAGGAAGTGTCTGGATTTGACTCAGTGACAGCAATGGAACAGTGATAGCGTTCCAAGTCAGCATGGTGTGTGTATTGGAGGTGATGCTGCTGGTGATGTTCTCAGTTTCTGCTCTGTCTAGGAATAGTGTTTACTGGTTAGGAAGGTGCTGTTGAAGGAGTCTTGGTGAGTTCGTGCAGTGGATCTTGTTAGTGGGTCAGACTGCAGTCCCTGGACAATGGTGATGGAGGAGGTTAATGTTTATTAGATGTGATGGGTTGACACTCTAATTCCCCTCTGTACCAGTGGTTTGCTGTGTTTGCTTTTCTCTCAATCCATCTTTGCCCCTCGGTTGCATTCTGTCTCTCTCACCTGTCTGAAGCTGTGATTCTCCCACACTCCCTTATCTTTGTGCAAATATAATTCTCAAGCATCATACCTATGTTCACATGTGAATTCTGTTTCTGTCACTGTGTGTGTGTGTTAATCTCTCTGTGTCCCTGTCTGTATCTGTGGTCCTCTATCTGTGTCCCTGTGCACATCTGTGATATCCTTCCCTCTCTTTCACGTGTACAGTGCCTTTAAAAGCAAAGCTAACTGAGTGAACCACTCAGGTATCATGGTAAACATGCTCTCTGTCCACCTCTGTGCAATTTACTGGCAGTGTGTGCTATCTACACAACACAGGGAAGGAGCATTTTCCCTCCTGTGATGGCTCCTTACACAACTCCGATCAGTAACCTGCAAGGACCAGGATATGAGAGATATTACAACATCACCACCTGAAAGTTCATCTCCGAGTCACACACCATCCTGACCTGGAATCCATATTGTCGTTTCTTCACTGTCACTGAGCCAAATCCAGTAACTCCCTCCTGAACTGCAAAGCCAGCATGAGTGAACCATCACATATTGCCCTTGAGAATGTGATGGTGAGCTGCTTTTTGACATTGCTGCTGTCCATTGGGTGGTGGGGAGGAAGTGTCTGGATTTGACTCAGTGACAGCAATGGAACAGTGATAGCGTTCCAAGTCAGCATGGTGTGTGTATTGGAGGTGATGCTGCTGGTGATGTTCTCAGTTTCTGCTCTGTCGAGGAATAGTGTTTACGGGCTAGGAAGGTGCTGTTGAAGGAGTCTTGGTGAGTTCGTGCAGTGGATCTTGTTAGTGTGACAGACTGCAGTCCCTGTACAATGGTGATGGAGGAGGTTAATGTTTATTAGATGTGATGGGTTGACACTCTAATTCCCCTCTGTACCTGTGGTTTGCTCTGTTTGCTTTTCTCTCAATCCAACTTTGCCTCTCGGTTGCATTATGTCTCTCTCACCTGTCTGTAAATGTGATTCTCCCACACTCCCTTATCTCTGTGCAAATATAATTCCCAAGCATCATGCCTTTGTTCACATTTGAATTCTGTTTCTGTCACTGTGTGTGTATGTGTTAATCTCTCTCTGTGTCCCTGTGTGTATCAGTGATCCTCTCTCTTTGTCCCTGTGCACATCTGTGATATCCTTCCCTCTCTCGTTCACGTGTACAGAGCCTTTAAAAGCAAAGCTAACTTAGTGAACCACTCAAATATCATGGTAAACATGCTCTCTGTCCACCTCTGTGCAATTTACTGGCAGTGTGTGCTATCGACACAACACAGGGAAGGAGCATTTCCCTCCTGTGATGGCACCTTACACACCTCCGATCAGTAACCTGCAAGGACCAGGATATGAGACACATTACAACATCACCACCTGAAAGTTCATCTCCGAATCACACACCATCCTGACCTGGAATCCATATTGTCGTTTCTTCACTGTCACTGAGCCAAATCCAGTAACTCCCTCCTGAACTGCAAGGCCAGCATGAGTGAGCCATCACATATTGCCCTTGAGAATGTGATGGTGAGCTGCTTTTTGACATTGCTGCTGTCCATTGGGTGGTGGGGAGGAAGTGTCTGGATTTGACTCAGTGACAGCAATGGAACAGTGATAGCGTTCCAAGTCAGCATGGTGTGTGTATTGGAGGTGATGTTGCTGCTGGTGATGTTCTCAGTTTCTGCTCTGTCTCGGAATAGTGTTTACTGGTTAGGAAGGTGCTGTTGAAGGAGTCTTGGTGAATTCCTGCAGTGGATCTTGTTAGTGGGACAGACTGCAGTCCCTGTACAATGGTGATGGAGGAGGTTAATGTTTATGGTCTGGGATGGGGTGACTCCAATTCCCCTCAATAACTGTGGTTTGCTGTGTTTGCTTTTCTCTCAATCCATCTTTGCCTCTCGGTTGCATTCTATCTCTCTCACCTGTCTGTACCTGTGATTCTCCCACACTCCCTTATCTCTGTGCAAATATAATTCCCAAGCAGCATACCTTTGTGCACATTTGAATTATGTTTCTGTCACTGTGTGTGTATGTGTTAATGTCTCTCTGTGTCACGTGTGTATCTGTGATCCTCTCTCTGTGTCCCTGTGCACATCAGTGATCTCTTTCTCTCTCTCTTCACCTGTATAGCGCCTTTAAAAGCAAAGCAAACGTAGTGAACCACTCAGATATCATGGTAAACATGCTCGCTGTCCACCTCTGTGCAATTTTCTGGCATTGTGTACTATCTACACAACACAGGGAAGGAGCATTTCCCTCCTGTGATGGCTCCTTACACAACTCCGATCAGTAACCTGCAAGGACCAGGATATGAGACATATTACAACATCATCACCTGAAAGTTCATCTCCGAGTCACACACCATCCTGACCTGGAATCCATATTGTCGTTTCTTCACTGTCCCTGAGCCAAATCCAGTAACTCCCTCCTGAACTGCAAGGCCAGCAGGAGTGAGCCATCACATATTGCCCTTGAGAATGTGATGGTGAGCTGCTTTTTGACATTGCTGCTGTCCATTCGGTGTTGGGGAGGAAGTGTCTGGATTTGACTCAGTGACAGCAATGGAACAGTGATAGCGTTCCAAGTCAGCATGGTGTGTGTATTGGAGGTGATGCTGCTGGTGATGTTCTCAGTTTCTGCTCTGTCTAGGAATAGTGTTTACTGGTTAGGAAGGTGCTGTTGAAGGAGTCTTGGTGAGTTCGTGCAGTGGATCTTGTTAGTGGGTCAGACTGCAGTCCCTGGACAATGGTGATGGAGGAGGTTAATGTTTATTAGATGTGATGGGTTGACACTCTAATTCCCCTCTGTACCAGTGGTTTGCTGTGTTTGCTTTTCTCTCAATCCATCTTTGCCCCTCGGTTGCATTCTGTCTCTCTCACCTGTCTGAAGCTGTGATTCTCCCACACTCCCTTATCTTTGTGCAAATATAATTCTCAAGCATCATACCTATGTTCACATGTGAATTCTGTTTCTGTCACTGTGTGTGTGTGTTAATCTCTCTGTGTCCCTGTCTGTATCTGTGGTCCTCTATCTGTGTCCCTGTGCACATCTGTGATATCCTTCCCTCTCTTTCACGTGTACAGTGCCTTTAAAAGCAAAGCTAACTGAGTGAACCACTCAGGTATCATGGTAAACATGCTCTCTGTCCACCTCTGTGCAATTTACTGGCAGTGTGTGCTATCTACACAACACAGGGAAGGAGCATTTTCCCTCCTGTGATGGCTCCTTACACAACTCCGATCAGTAACCTGCAAGGACCAGGATATGAGAGATATTACAACATCACCACCTGAAAGTTCATCTCCGAGTCACACACCATCCTGACCTGGAATCCATATTGTCGTTTCTTCACTGTCACTGAGCCAAATCCAGTAACTCCCTCCTGAACTGCAAAGCCAGCATGAGTGAACCATCACATATTGCCCTTGAGAATGTGATGGTGAGCTGCTTTTTGACATTGCTGCTGTCCATTGGGTGGTGGGGAGGAAGTGTCTGGATTTGACTCAGTGACAGCAATGGAACAGTGATAGCGTTCCAAGTCAGCATGGTGTGTGTATTGGAGGTGATGCTGCTGGTGATGTTCTCAGTTTCTGCTCTGTCGAGGAATAGTGTTTACGGGCTAGGAAGGTGCTGTTGAAGGAGTCTTGGTGAGTTCGTGCAGTGGATCTTGTTAGTGTGACAGACTGCAGTCCCTGTACAATGGTGATGGAGGAGGTTAATGTTTATTAGATGTGATGGGTTGACACTCTAATTCCCCTCTGTACCTGTGGTTTGCTCTGTTTGCTTTTCTCTCAATCCAACTTTGCCTCTCGGTTGCATTATGTCTCTCTCACCTGTCTGTAAATGTGATTCTCCCACACTCCCTTATCTCTGTGCAAATATAATTCCCAAGCATCATGCCTTTGTTCACATGTGAATTCTGTTTCTGTCACTGTGTGTGTATGTGTTAATCTCTCTCTGTGTCCCT
Organism: Mustelus asterias; assembly: GCF_964213995.1. Taxonomy (NCBI): domain Eukaryota; kingdom Metazoa; phylum Chordata; class Chondrichthyes; order Carcharhiniformes; family Triakidae; genus Mustelus; species Mustelus asterias. The sequence goes on from NW_027590706.1 coordinate 24,933, forward strand.
GTGTGTATCAGTGATCCTCTCTCTTTGTCCCTGTGCACATCTGTGATATCCTTCCCTCTCTCGTTCACGTGTACAGAGCCTTTAAAAGCAAAGCTAACTTAGTGAACCACTCAAATATCATGGTAAACATGCTCTCTGTCCACCTCTGTGCAATTTACTGGCAGTGTGTGCTATCGACACAACACAGGGAAGGAGCATTTCCCTCCTGTGATGGCACCTTACACACCTCCGATCAGTAACCTGCAAGGACCAGGATATGAGACACATTACAACATCACCACCTGAAAGTTCATCTCCGAATCACACACCATCCTGACCTGGAATCCATATTGTCGTTTCTTCACTGTCACTGAGCCAAATCCAGTAACTCCCTCCTGAACTGCAAGGCCAGCATGAGTGAGCCATCACATATTGCCCTTGAGAATGTGATGGTGAGCTGCTTTTTGACATTGCTGCTGTCCATTGGGTGGTGGGGAGGAAGTGTCTGGATTTGACTCAGTGACAGCAATGGAACAGTGATAGGGTTCCAAGTCAGCATGGTGTGTGTATTGGAGGTGATGATGCTGCTGGTGATGTTCTCAGTTTCTGCTCTGTCTAGGAATAGTGTTTACTGGTTAGGAAGGTGTTGTTGCAGGAGTCTTGGTGGATTCCTGCAGTGGATCTTGTTAGTGGGACAGACTGCAGTCCCTGTACAATGGTGATGGAGGAGGTTAATGTTTATGGTCTGGGATGGGGTGACTCCAATTCCCCTCAATACCTGTGGTTACACATTATTGCTTTTCTCTGAATCCATCTTGGATTGCACCTCGGTAACATTCTGTCTCTCTCCCCAGTCTGTATCTGTGAATCTCCCGCACTCCCATAATCGCCGTGCAAATAGATTTCCCATGCACCATAGCATTTTTCACATGCGATTCCTATGTGTTTGTGTTATTCCCTCTTTGTGTCCCAGTGTGCATCTGTGATTCTCTCTGTGTCCCTGTGTGTATCTGTGATTCTCTTTGTGTCCCTGTGTGTATCTGTGATTCTCTCTGTGGCCCTGTGTATATCTGTGATTCTCTCTCTCTGGCCCTGCGGTTATCTGTGATTCTCTTTGAGTCCCTGTGTAGGTCTATTTCATTGTCTTTTGTGTATATGTGAATATGTTCACATGTCTGTTGTGGTGTCTGTCGATGCAAATCTTTCACAATCTCCCTGTGATTCTATTTCACAATCGCTTTGTTTCCCTTGGATTCTCTCTGTGTCTCTGTGCGCATCTCTGATTCTTTCTCTCTGTACCTGTGTGTATCTGTGATTCTCTCGATGACCCTGTGTGCATCAATGATTTACTCGCTGTGTCCGTGTGTGTATCTCTGATTCTTTCTCAGTTTCCCTGAGTGTAAATGTCATTCTCTCTGTCTCCCTTTGTGCGTCTGTGACTCTTTCTGTGTTCCTGTGTGTATCTGTGATTCTCTCTCTGTGTCCCTGTGTGTATCTGTGATTCTCTCTCTTTGTCCCTGTGTGATTCTGTGGTTCTCCCTCTGTGTTTCTGTGTGTATCTGTGATTCTCTGTCTGTGTCCCTGTGTGTATCTATGATTCTCTCTCTGTGTCCCTGGGTGTATCTGTGACTCTCTCTGTGTCCCTGTGTGTATCTATGATTCTCTCTCTGTGTCCCTTGTGTATCTATGATTCTTTCCCTGTGTCCCTTTGTGTATCTGTGATTCTCTCTCTGTGTCCCTGTGTGATTCTGTGATTCTCCCTCTGTGTTTCTGTGTGTATCTGTGATTCTCTCTCTGTGTCCCTGTGTGTATCTACGATTCTCTCTCTGTGTCCCTGGGTGCATCTGTGACTCTCTCTGTGTCCCTGTGTGTATCTGTGATTCTCTCTCTGTGTCCCTGTGTGTATCTATGATTCTCTCTCTGTGTCCCTGGGTGTATCTGTGACTCTCTCTGTCTTACTGTGTGTATCTGTGATTCTCTCTCTGTGTCCCTGGGTGTATCTGTGATTCTCTCTCTCTATGTCCCTGTGTGTATCTGTGATTCTCTCTCCGTGTGTGCCCCGGTGTGTATCTGTGATTTTCTCTCTCTGTGTCACTGTGTGTATCTGTGATTTTCTCTGCGTTCCTGTGTGTATCTATGATGCTCTCTCTGTGTCCCTGTGTGTATCTGTGATTCTCTCTGTGTCCCTGTGTGTTTCTGTGATTTTCTCTGCGTTCCTGTGTGTCTCTATGATGCTCTCTCTGTGTCCCTGTGTGTATCTGTGATTCTCTCTGTGTGTGTGTCCCTGTGTGTATCTGTGATTTTCTCTCTCTGTGTCCCTGTGTGTATCTGTGATTCTCTCTCTGTGTTCCTGTGTGTATCTGTGATTCTCTCTCTGTGTGTGCCCCGGTGTGTATCTGTGATTTTCTCTCTCTGTGTCACTGTGTGTATCTGGGATTTTCTCTGCGTTCCTGTGTGTATCTATGATGCTCTCTCTGTGTCCCTGTGTGTATCTGTGATTCTCTCTGTGTCCCTGTGTGTTTCTGTGATCTTCTCTGTGTTCCTGTGTGTATCTGTGTTTGTCTTTCCCTTTCTGTCCCTGAACAGTGTCTTTAAAAGCAAAGATAACTGAATGAATGAATCGGATATCGCCTTAAACATTCCCTCTGTCCACCTCTGTGCAATTTTCCAGCAGTGTGTTCTATCTACAAACTGCAGGGAAGAAGCATTTCCCTCCTGTGACGGCTCCTTACACACCTCCAATCTGTAACTTGGAAGGACAAGGATGTGAGAAACATTACAACGTCACCACCTGAAAGTTCATCTCCGAGTCACACACCATCCTGACTTGCAATCTATATTGTCGTACCTTCACTGTCGCTGAGTCAAATCCAGTAACTCCCTCCTGAACTGCAAGGCCCACAGGAATAAGCCATCACATGTTGCCCTTGAGAATGTGATGGTGAGCTGCTTTTTGACATTGCTGCTGTCCATTGGGTGTTGGGGAGGAAGTGTCTGGATTTGACTCAGTGACAGCAATGGAACAGTGATAGCGTTCCAAGTCAGCATGGTGTGTGTATTGGAGGTGATGTTGCTGCTGGTGATGTTCTCAGTTTCTTCTCTGTCTAGGCATAGTGTTTACGGGTTAGGAAGGTGCTGTTGAAGGAGTCTTGGTGAATTCCTGCAGTGGATCTTGTTAGTGGGACTGACTGCAGTCCCTGTACAATGGTGATGGACGAGGTTAATGTTTATAGTCCGGGATGGGGTGACTCCAATTCCCCTCAATACCTGTGGTTTGCTCTGTTTGCTTTTCTCTCAATCCATCTTTGCCTCTCGGTTGCATTCTGTCTCACTCACCTGTCTGTACCTGTGATTCTCCCACACTCCCTTATCTCTGTGCAAATATAATTCCCAAGCAGCATACCTTTGTTCACATGTGAATTCTGGTTCTGTCACTGTGTGTGTATGTGTTAATCTCTCTCTGTGTCACGTGTGTATCTGTGACTCCTTCGTAGTGTCCCTGTGTGTATCTGTGATCCTCTCTCGGTGTCCATGTGCACATCTGTGATCTCTTTCCCTCTCTCTTTCACCTGTATAGTGCCTTTAAAAGCAAAGCTAACTTAGTGAACCACTCAAATATCATGGTAAACATGCTCTCTGTCCACCTCTGTGCAATTTACTGGCAGTGTGTACTATCTACACAATACAGGGAAGGAGCATTTTCCCTCCTGTGATGGCTCCTTACACAACTCCGATCAGTAACCTGCAAGGACCAGGATATGAGACATATTACAACATCACCACCTGAACGTTCATCTCTGAGTCACACACCATCCTGACCTGGAATCCATGTTGTCGTTTCTTCACTGTCACTGAGCCAAATCCAGTAGCTCCCTCCTGAAGTGCAAGGCCAGCAGGAATGAGCCATCACATATTGCCCTTGAGAATGTGATGGTGAGCTGCTGTTTGACATTGCTGTTTTCCATTGGGTGTTGGGGAGGAAGTGTCTGGATTTGACTCAGTGACAGCAATGGAACAGTGATAGCGTTCCAAGTCAGCATGGTGTGTGTATTGGAGGTGATGTTGCTGCTGGTGATGTTCTCAGTTTCTGCTCTGTCTAGGAATAGTGTTTACTGGTTAGGAAGGTGCTGTTGAAGGAGTCTTGGTGAATTCCTGCAGTGGATCTTGTTAGTGGGACAGACTGCAGCCCCTGTACAATGGTGATGGAGGAGGTTAATGTTTATGGTCTGGGATGGGGTGACTCCAATTCCCCTCAATACCTGTGGTTACCCGTTATTGCTTTTCTCTCAATCCATCTTGGATTGCACCTCGGTAACATTCTGTCTCTCTCCCCAGTCTGTATCCGTGAATCTCCCGCACTCCCATAATCGCCGTGCAAATAGATTTCCCATGCACCATACCATTTATCACATGCGATTCCTATGTGTTTGTGTTATTCCCTCTTTGTGTCCCTGTGTGTATCTGTGATTCTCTCTGTGTCCCTGTGTGTATCTGTGATTCTCTCTGTGTCCCTGTGTGTATCTGTGATTCTCTCTCTCTGGCCCTGCGGTTATCTGTGATTCTCTTTGAGTCCCTGTGTAGGTCTATTTCATTGTCTTTTGTGTATATGTGAATATGTTCACATGTCTGTTGTGGTGTCTGTCGATGCAAATCTTTCACAATCTCCCTGTGATTCTATTTCACAATCGTTTTGTTTACCTTGGATTCTCTCTGTGTCTCTGTGCGCATCTTTGATTCTTTCTCTCTCTTCCTGTGTGTATCTGTGATTCTCTCGATGACCCTGGGTGCATCAATGATTTACTCGCTGTGTCCCTGTGTGTATCTCTGATTCTTTCTCAGTGTCCCTGTGTGTACCTGTGATTCTCTCTCTGTGTCCCGGTGTGTATCTGTGATTCTCTCTCTGTGTCCCTTGTGTAGCTATGATTCTTTCCCTGTGTCCCTGTGTGTATCTGTGATTCTCTCTCTCTGTGTCCCTGTGTGTATCTGTGATTCTCTCTCTGTGTGTGCCCCGGTGTGTATCTGTGATTTTCTCTCTCTGTGTCACTGTGTGTATCTGTGATTTTCTCTGCGTTCCTGTGTGTATCTATGATGCTCTCTCTGTGTCCCTGTGTGTATCTGTGATTCTCTCTGTGTCCCTGTGTGTTTCTGTGATTTTCTCTGTGTTCCTGTGTGTATCTGTGTTTGTCTTTCCCTTTCTGTCCCTGAACAGTGTCTTTAAAAGCAAAGATAACTGAATGAATGAATCGGGTAACGCCTTAAACATTTCCTCTGTCCACCTCTGTGCAATTTTCCAGCAGTGTGTACAGTCTACAAACTGCAGGGAAGAAGTAATTCCCTCCTGTGACGGCTCCTTACACACCACCAATCTGTAACCTGGAAGGACAAGGATGTGAGAAACATTACAACGTCACCACCTGAAAGTTCATCTCCGAATCACACACCATCCTGACTTGCAAACTATATTGTCGTTCCTTCACTGTCGCTGAGTCAAATCCAGTAACTCCCTCCTGAACTGCAAGGCCAGCAGGAATAAGCCATCACATGTTGCCCTTGAGAATGTGATGGTGAGCTGCTTTTTGACATTGCTGCTGTCCATTGGGTGGTGGGGAGGAAGTGTCTGGATTTGACTCAGTGACAGCAATGGAACAGTGATAGCGTTCCAAGTCAGCATGGTGTGTGTATTGGAGGTGATGTTGCTGCTGGTGATGTTCTCAGTTTCTGCTCTGTCTCGGAATAGTGTTTACTGGTTAGGAAGTTGCTGTTGAAGGAGGCTTGTTGAATTCCTGCAGTGGATCTTGTTAGTGGGACAGACTGCAGTCCCTGTACAATGGTGATGGACGAGGTTAATGTTTATAGTCTGGGATGGGGTGACTCCAATTCCCCTCAATACCTGTGGTTTGCTGTGTTTGCTTTTCTCTCAATCCATCTTTGCCTCTCGGTTGCATTCTGTCTCTCTCACCTGTCTGTACCTGTGATTCTCCCACACTCCCTTATCTCTGTGCAAATATAATTCCCAAGCAGCATACCTTTGTTCACATGTGAATTATGTTTCTGTCACTGTGTGTGTATGTGTTAATCTCTCTCTGTGTCCCTGTGTGTATCAGTGATCCTCTCTCTTTATCCCTGTACACATCTGTGATATCCTTCCCTCTCTCGTTCACGTGTACAGAGCCTTTAAAAGCAAAGCTAACTTAGTGAACCACTCAGATATCATGGTAAACATGCTCTCTGTCCACCTCTGTGCAATTTACGGGCAGTGTGTGCTATCTACACAACACAGGGAAGGAGCATTTCCCTCCTATGATGGTTCCTTACACACCTCCGATCAGTAACCTGCAAGGACCAGGATATGAGACATATTACAACATCACCACCTGAAAGTTCATCTCTGAGTCAGTCACCATCCTGACCTGGAATCCATATTGTCGTTTCTTCACTGTCACTGAGCCAAATCCAGTAACTCCCTCCTGAACTGCAAGGCCAGCATGAGTGAGCCATCACATATTGCCCTTGAGAATGTGATGGTGAGCTGCTTTTTGACATTGCTGCTGTCCATTGGGTGGTGGGGAGGAAGTGTCTGGATTTGACTCAGTGACAGCAATGGAACAGTGATAGCGTTCCAAGTCAGCATGGTGTGTGTATTGGAGGTGATGCTGCTGGTGACGTTCTCAGTTTCTGCTCTGTCTAGGAATAGTGTTTACTGGTTAGGAAGGTGCTGTTGAAGGAATCTTGGTGAGTTCGTGCAGTGGATCTTGTTAGTGGGACAGACTGCAGTCCCTGTACAATGGTGATGGACGAGGTTAATGTTTATAGTCTGGGATGGGGTGACTCCAATTCCCCTCAATACCTGTGGTTTGCTGTGTTTGCTTTTCTCTCAATCCATCTTTGCCTCTCGGTTGCATTATGTCTCTCTCACCTGTCTGTAAATGTGATTCTCCCACACTCCCTTATCTCTGTGCAAATATAATTCCCAAGCATCATACCTTTGTTCACATGTGAATTCTGTTTCTGTCACTGTGTGTGTATGTGTTAATCTCTCTCTGTGTCCCTGTGTGTATCAGTGATCCTCTCTCTTTGTCCCTGTGCACATCTGTGATATCCTTCCCTCTCTCGTTCACGTGTACAGAGCCTTTAAAAGCAAAGCTAACTTAGTGAACCACTCAAATATCATGGTAAACATGCTCTCTGTCCACCTCTGTGCAATTTACGGGCAGTGTGTGCTAACTACACAACACAGGGAAGGAGCATTTCCCTCCTGTGATGGCACCTTACACACCTCCGATCAGTAACCTGCAAGGACCAGGATATGAGACACATTACAACATCAGCACCTGAAAGTTCATCTCCGAGTCACACACCATCCTGACCTGGAATCCATATTGTCGTTTCTTCACTGTCACTGAGCCAAATCCAGTAACTCCCTCCTGAACTGCAAGGCCAGCATGAGTGAGCCATCACATATTGCCCTTGAGAATGTGATGGTGAGCTGCTTTTTGACATTGCTGCTGTCCATTGGGTGGTGGGGAGGAAGTGTCTGGATTTGACTCAGTGACAGCAATGGAACAGTGATAGCGTTCCAAGTCAGCATGGTGTGTGTATTGGAGGTGATGTTGCTGCTGGTGATGTTCTCAGTTTCTGCTCTGTCTAGGAATAGTGTTTACTGGTTAGGAAGGTGCTGTTGAAGGAGTCTTGGTGAATTCCTGCAGTGGATCTTGTTAGTGGGACAGACTGCAGTCCCTGTACAATGGTGATGGACGAGGTTAATGTTTATAGTCTGGGATGGGGTGACTCCAATTCCCCTCAATACCTGTGGTTTGCTGTGTTTGCTTTTCTCTCAATCCATCTTTGCCTCTCGGTTGCATTTTGTCTCTCTCACCTGTCTGTACCTGTGATTCTCCCACACTCCCTTATCTCTGTGCAAATATAATTCCCAAGCATCATACCTTTGTTCACATGTGAATTCTGGTTCTGTCATTGTATGTGTCTGTGTTAATCTCTCTCTGTGTCACGTGTGTATCTGTGACCCTCTCCCTGTGTCCCTGTGCACATCAGTGATCTCTTTCCCTCTCTCTTTCACCTGTATAGTGCCTTTAAAAGCAAAGCAATCGAAGTGAACCACTCAGATATCATGGTAAACATGCTCGCTGTCCACCTCTGTGCATTTTTCTAGCATTGTGTACTATCTACACAACACAGGGAAGGAGCATTTTCCCTCCTGTGATGGCTCCTTACACACCTCCGATCAGTAACCTGCAAGGACCAGGATATGAGACACATTACAACATCACCACCTGAAAGTTCATCTCCGAGTCACACACCATCCTGACGTGGAATCCATATTGTCGTTCCTTCACTGTCGCTGAGTCAAATCCAGTAACTCCCTCCTGAAGTGCAAGGCCAGCAGGAATGAGCCATCACATATTGCCCTTGAGAATGTGATGGTGAGCTGCTTTTTGACATTGCTGCTGTCCATTGGGTGTTGGGGAGGAAGTGTCTGGATTTGGCTCAGTGACAGCAATGGAACAGTGATAGCGTTCCAAGTCAGCATGGTGTGTGTATTGGAGGTGATGCTGCTGGTGATGTTCTCAGTTTCTGCTCTGTCGAGGAATAGTGTTTACTGGTTAGGAAGGTGCTGTTGAAGGAGTCTTGGTGAGTTCGTGCAGTGGATCTTGTTAGTGGGAGAGACTGCAGTCCCTGTACAATGGTGATGGAGGAGCTTAATGTTTATTAGATGTGATGGGTTGACACTCTAATTCCCCTCTGTACCTGTGGTTTGCTGTGTTTGCTTTTCTCTCAATCCATCTTTGCCCCTCGGTTGCATTCTGTCTCTCTCACCTGTCTGAAGCTGTGACTCTCCCACACTCCCTTATCTCTGTGCAAATATAATTCTCAAGCATCATACCGATGTTCACATGTGAATTCTGTTTCTGTTACTGTGTGTGTGTGTTAATCTCTCTGTGTCCCTGTGTGTATCTGTGATCCTCTATCTGTGTCCCTGTGCACATCTGTGATATCTTTCCCTCTCTTTCACGTGTACAGTGCCTTTAAAAGCAAAGCTAACTTAGTGAACCACTCAGATATCATGGTAAACATGCTCTCTGTCCACCTCTGTGCAATTTACTGGCAGTGTGTGCTATCTACACAACACGGGGAAGGAGCATTTTCCCTCCTGTGATGGCTGCTTACACAACTCCGATCAGTAACCTGCAAGGACCAGGATATGAGACATATTAAAAAATCACCACCTGAAAGTTCATCTCCGAGTCACACACCATCCTGACCTGGAATCCATATTGTCGTTTCTTCACTGTCACTGAGCCAAATCCAGTAACTCCCTCCTGAACTGCAAGGCCAGCATGAGTGAGCCATCACATATTGCCCTTGAGAATGTGATGGTGAGCTGCTTTTTGACATTGCTGCTGTCCATTGGGTGGTGGGGAGGAAGTGTCTGGATTTGACTCAGTGACAACAATGGAACAGTGATAGCGTTCCAAGTCAGCATGGTGTGTGTATTGGAGGTGATGTTGCTGCTGGTGATGTTCTCAGTTTCTGCTCTGTCTAGGAATAGTGTTTACTGGTTAGGAAGGTGCTGTTGAAGGAGTCTTGGTGAGTTCGTGCAGTGGATCTTGTTCGTGGGACAGACTGCAGTCCCTGTACAATGGTGATGGACGAGGTTAATGTTTATAGTCTGGGATGGGGTGACTCCAATTCCCCTCAATACCTGTGGTTTGCTGTGTTTGCATTTCTCTCAATCCATCTTTGCCTCTCAGTTGCATTATGTCTCTCTCACCTGTCTGTAAATGTGATTCTCCCACACTCCCTTATCTCTGTGCAAATATAATTCCCAAGCATCATACATTTGTTCACATGTGAATTCTTTTTCTGTCACTGTGTGTGTATGTGTTAATCTCTCTCTGTGTCCCTGTGTGTATCAGTGATCCTCTCTCTTTGTCCCTGTGCACATCTGTGATATCCTTCCCTCTCTCGTTCACGTGTACAGAGCCTTTAAAAGCAAAGCTAACTTAGTGAACCACTCAAATATCATGGTAAACATGCTCTCTGTCCACCTCTGTGCAATTTACGGGCAGTGTGTGCTATCTACAGAACACAGGGAAGGTGCATTTCCCTCCTGTGATGGCACCTTACACACCTCCGATCAGTAACCTGCAAGGACCAGGATATGAGACACAATGCAACATCACCACCTGAAAGTTCATCTCCGAATCACACACCATCCTGACCTGGAATCCATATTGTCGTTTCTTCACTGTCACTGAGCCAAATCCAGTAACTCCCTCCTGAACTGCAAGGCCAGCATGAGTGAGCCATCACATATTGCCCTTGAGAATGTGATGGTGAGCTGCTTTTTGACATTGCTGCTGTCCATTGGGTGGTGGGGAGGAAGTGTCTGGATTTGACACAGTGACAGCAATGGAACAGTGATAGCGTTCCAATTCAGCATGGTGTGTGTATTGGAGGTGATGTTGCTGCTGGTGATGTTCTCAGTTTCTGCTCTGTCTAGGAATAGTGTTTACTGGTTAGGAAGGTGCTGTTGAAGGAGTCTTGGTGAGTTCGTGCAGTGGATCTTGTTAGTGGGACAGACTGCAGTCCCTGTACAATGGTGATGGACGAGGTTAATGTTTATAGTCTGGGATGGGGTGACTCCAATTCCCCTCAATACCTGTGGTTTGCTGTGTTTGCTTTTCTCTCAATCCATCTTTGCCTCTCGGTTGCATTCTGTCTCTCTCACCTGTCTCTACCTGTGATCCTCCCACACTCCCTTATCTCTGTGCAAATATAATTCCCAATCATCATAACTTTGTTCACATGTGAATTCTGGTTCTGTCACTGTGTGTGTATGTGTTCATCTCTCTCTGTGTCACGTGTGTATCTGTGACCCTCTCTCTGTGTCCCTGTGCACATCTGTGATCTCTTTCCCTCTCTCTTTCACCTGTATAGTGCCTTTAAAAGCAAAGCAAACGTAGTGAACCACTCAGATATCATGGTAAACATGCTCGCTGTCCACCTCTGTGCAATTTTCTGGCATTGTGTACTATCTACACAACACAGGGAAGGAGCATTTTCCCTCCTGTGATGGCTCCTTCCACAACTCCGATCAGTAACCTGCAAGGACCAGGATATGAGACACATTACAACATCACCACCTGAAAGTTCATCTCCGAATCACACACCATCCTGACGTGGAATCCATATTGTCGTTCCTTCACTGTCGCTGAGTCAAATCCAGTAACACCCTCCTGAAGTGCAAGGCCAGCAGGAATGAGCCATCACATATTGCCCTTGAGAATGTGATGGTGAGCTGCTTTTTGACATTGCTGCTGTCCATTGGGTGTTGGGGAGGAAGTGTCTGGATTTGACTCAGTGACAGCAATGGAACAGTGATAGCGTTCCAAGTCAGCATGGTGTGTGTATTGGAGGTGATGCTGCTGGTGATGTTCTCAGTTTCTGCTCTGTCGAGGAATAGTGTTTACGGGTTAGGAAGGTGCTGTTGAAGGAGTCTTGGTGAGTTCGTGCAGTGGATCCTGTTAGTGTGACAGACTGCAGTCCCCGTGCAATGGTGATGGAGGAGGTTAATGTTTATTAGATGTGATGGGTTGACACTCTAATTCCCCTCTGTACCTGTGGTTTGCTGTGTTTGCTTGTCTCTCAATCCATCTTTGCCCCTCGGTTGCATTCTGTCTCTCTCACCTGTCTGAAGCTGTGATTCTCCCACACTCCCTTATCTCTGTGCAAATGTAAGTCTCAAGCATCATACCTATGATCACATGTGAATTCTGTTTCTGTCACTGTGTGTGTGTGTTAATCTCTCTGTGTCCCTGTGTGTATCTGTGATCCTCTATCTGTGTCCCTGTGCACATCTGTGATATCTTTCCCTCTCTTTCACGTGTACAGTGCCTTTAAAAGCAAAGCTAACTTAGTGAACCACTCAGATATCATGGTAAACATGCTCTCTGTCCACCTCTGTGCAATTTACTGGCAGTGTGTGCTATCGACACAACACAGGGAAGGAGCATTTTCCCTCCTCTGATGGCTCCTTGCACAACTCCGATCAGTAACCTGCAAGGACCAGGATATGAGACATATTACAACATCACCACCTGAAAGTTCATCTCCGAGTCACACACCATCCTGACCTGGAATCCATATTGTCGTTCCTTCACTGTCGCTGAGTCAAATCCAATAACTCCCTCTTGAACTGCAAGGCCAGCAGGAATGAGCCATCACATATTGCCCTTGAGAATGTGATGGTGAGCTGATTTTTGACATTGCTGCTGTCAATTGGGTGTTGGGGAGGAAGTGTCTGGATTTGACTCAGTGACAGCAATGGAACAGTGATAGCGTTCCAAGTCAGCATGGTGTGTGTATTGGAGGTGATGCTGCTGGTGATGTTCTCAGTTTCTGCTCTGTCTAGGAATAGTGTTTACGGGTTAGGAAGGTGCTGTTGAAGGAGTCTTGGTGAGTTCGTGCAGTGGATCTTGTTAGTGTGACAGACTGCAGTCCCTGTACAATGGTGATGGAGGAGGTTAATGTTTATTAGATGTGATGGGTTGACACTCTAATTCCCCTCTGTACCTGTGGTTTGCTGTGTTTGCTTTTCTCTCAATCCATCTTTGCCTCTCGGTTGCATTATGTCTCTCTCACCTGTCTGTAAATGTGATTCTCCCACACCCTCTTATCTCTGTGCAAATATAATTCCCAAGCATCATACCTTTGTTCACATGTGAATTCTGTTTCTGTCACTGTGTGTGTATGTGTTAATCTCTCTCTGTGTCCCTGTGTGTATCAGTGATCCTCTCTCTTTGTCCCTGTGCACATCTGTGATATCCTTCCCTCTCTCGTTCACGTGTACAGAGCCTTTAAAAGCAAAGCTAACTTAGTGAACCACTGAAATATCATGGTAAACATGCTCTCTGTCCACCTCTGTGCAATTTACTGGCAGTGTGTGCTATCTACACAACACAGGGAAGGAGCATTTCCCTCCTGTGATGGCTCCTTACACACCTCCGATCAGTAACCTGCAAGGACCAGGATATGAGACACATTACAACATCACCACCTGAAAGTTCATCTCCGAATCACACACCATCCTGACCTGGAATCCATATTGTCGTTTCTTCACTGTCACTGAGCCAAATCCAGTAACTCCCTCCTGAACTGCAAGGCCAGCATGAGTGAGCCATCACATATTGCCCTTGAGAATGTGATGGTGAGCTGCTTTTTGACATTGCTGCTGTCCATTGGGTGGTGGGGAGGAAGTGTCTGGATTTGACTCAGTGACAGCAATGGAACAGTGATAGCGTTCCAAGTCAGCATGGTGTGTGTATTGGAGGTGATGTTGCTGCTGGTGATGTTCTCAGTTTCTGCTCTGTCTCGGAATAGTGTTCACTGCTTAGGAAGGTGCTGTTGAAGGAGTCTTGGTGAATTCCTGCAGTGGATCTTGTTAGTGGGACAGACTGCAATCCCTGTACAATGGTGATGGACGAGGTTAATGTTTATAGTCTGGGATGGGGTGACTCCAATTCCCCTCAATACCTGTGGTTTGCTGTGTTTGCTTTTCACTCAATCCATCTTTGCCTCTCGGTTGCATTATGTTTCTCTCACCTGTCTGTACCTGTGATCCTCCCACACTCCCTTATCTCTGTGCAAATATAATTCCCAAGCATCATACCTTTGTTCACATGTTAATTCTGGTTCTGTCACTGTGTGTGTATGTGTTAATCTCTCTCTGTGTCACGTGTGTATCTGTGACCCTCTCTATGTGTCCCTGTGCTCATCTGTGATCTCTTTCCCTCTCTCTTTCACCTGTATAGTGCCTTTAAAAGCAAGGCAAACGTAGTGAACCACTCAGATATCATGGTGAACATGCTCGCTGTCCACCTCTGTGCAATTTTCTGGCATTGTGTACTATCTACACAACACAGGAAAGGAGCATTTTCCCTCCTGTGATGGCTCCTTACACAACTCCGACCAGTAACCTGCAAGGACCAGGATATGAGACACATTACAACATCACCACCTGAAAGTTCATCTCCGAGTCACACACCATCCTGACGTGGAATCCATATTTTCGTTCCTTCACTGTCGCTGAGTCAAATCCAGTAACTCCCTCCTGAAGTGCAAGGCCAGCAGGATTGAGCCATCACATATTGCCCTTGAGAATGTGATGGTGAGCTGCTTTTTGACATTGCTGCTGTCCATTGGGTGTTGGGGAGGAAGTGTCTGGATTTGACTCAGTGACAGCAATGGAACAGTGATAGCGTTCCAAGTCAGCATGGTGTGTGTATTGGAGGTGATGCTGCTGGTGATGTTCTCAGTTTCTGCTCTGTCTACGAATAGTGTTTACGGGTTAGGAAGGTGCTGTTGAAGGAGTCTTGGTGAGTTCGTGCAGTGGATCTTGTTAGTGTGACAGACTGCAGTCCCTGTACAATGGTGAAGGAGGAGGTTAATGTTTATTAGATGTGATGGGTTGACACTCTAATTCCCCTCTGTACCTGTGGTTTGCTGTGTTTGCTTTTCTCTCAATCCATCTTTGCCTCTCGGTTGCATTATGTCTCTCTCACCTGTCTGTAAATGTGATTCTCCCACACTCCCTTATCTCTGTGCAAATATAATTCCCAAGCATCATACCTTTATTCACATGTGAATTCTGTTTCTGTTACTGTGTGTGTATGTGTTAATCTCAATCTGTGTCCCTGTGTGTATCAGTGATCCTCTCTCTTTGTCCCTGTGCACATCTGTGATATCCTTCCCTCTCTCGTTCACGTGTACAGTGCCTTTAAAAGCAAAGCTAACTTAGTGAACCACTCAGATATCATGGTAAACATGCTCTCTGTCCACCTCTGTGCAATTTTCTGGCAGTGTGTGCTATCTACACAACACAGGGAAGGAGCATTTTCCCTCCTGTGATGGCTCCTTACACAACTCCGATCAGTAACCTGCAAGGACCAGGATATGAGACATATTACAACATCACCACCTGAAAGTTCATCTCCGAGTCACACACCATCCTGACCTGGAATCCATATTGTCGTTTCTTCACTGTCACTGAGCCAAATCCAGTAACTCCCTCCTGAACTGCAAGGCCAGCATGAGTGAGCCATCACATATTGCCCTTGAGAATGTGATGGTGAGCTGCTTTTTGACATTGCTGCTGTCCATTGGGTGGTGGGGAGGAAGTGTCTGCATTTGACTCAGCGACAGCAATGGAACAGTGATAGCGTTCCAAGTCAGCATGGTGTGTGTATTGGAGGTGATGTTGCTGCTGGTGATGTTCTCAGTTTCTGCACTGTCTAGGAATAGTGTTTACTGGTTAGGAAGGTGCTGTTGAAGGAGTCTTGGTGAGTTCGTGCAGTGGATCTTGTTAGTGGGACAGACTGCAGTCCCTGTACAATGGTGATGGACGAGGTTAATGTTTATAGTCTGGGATGGGGTGACTCCAATTCCCCTCAATACCTGTGGTTTGCTGTGTTTGCTTTTCTCTCAATCCATCTTTGCCTCTCAGTTGCATTATGTCTCTCTCACCTTTCTGTAAATGTGATTCTCCCACACTCCCTTATCTCTGTGCAAATATAATTCCCAAGCATCATACCTTTGTTCACATGTGAATTCTGTTTCTGTCACTGTGTGTGTATGTGTTAATCTCTCTCTGTGTCCCTGTGTGTATCAGTGATCCTCTCTCTTTGTCCCTGTGCACATCTGTGATATCCTTCCCTCTCTCGTTCACGTGTACAGAGCCTTTAAAAGCAAAGCTAACTTAGTGAACCACTCAAATATCATGGTAAACATGCTCTCTGTCCACCTCTGTGCAATTTACGGGCAGTGTGTGCTATCTACACAACACGGGGAAGGAGCATTTCCCTCCTGTGATGGCAGCTGACACACCTCCGATCAGTAACCTGCAAGGACCAGGATATGAGACACAATGCAACATCACCACCTGAAAGTTCATCTCCGAGTCACACACCATCCTGACCTGGAATCCATATTGTCGTTTCTTCACTGTCACTGAGCCAAATCCAGTAACTCCCTCCTGAACTGCAAGGCCAGCATGAGTGAGCCATCACATATTGCCCTTGAGAATGTGATGGTGAGCTGCTTTTTGACATTGCTGCTGTCCACTGGGTGGTGGGGAGGAAGTGTCTGGATTTGACACAGTGACAGCAATGGAACAGTGATAGCGTTCCAAGTCAGCATGGTGTGTGTATTGGAGGTGATGTTGCTGCTGGTGATGTTCTCAGTTTCTGCTCTGTCTAGGAATAGTGTTTACTGGTTAGGAAGGTGCTGTTGAATGAGTCTTGGTGAGTTCGTGCAGTGGATCTTGTTAGTGGGACAGACTGCAATCCCTGTACAATGGTGATGGACGAGGTTAATGTTTATAGTCTGGGATGGGGTGACTCCAATTCCCCTCAATACCTGTGGTTTGCTGTGTTTGCTTTTCTCTCAATCCATCTTTGCCTCTCGGTTGCATTCTGTCTCTCTCACCTGTCTGTACCTGTGATCCTCCCACACTCCCTTATCTCTGTGCAAATATAATTCCCAAGCATCATACCTTTGTTCACATGTTAATTCTGGTTCTGTCACTGTGTGTGTATGTGTTAATCTCTCTCTGTGTCACGTGTGTATCTGTGACCCTCTCTCTGTGTCCCTGTGCACATCTGTGATCTCTTTCCCTCTCCCTTTCACCTGTATCGTGCCTTTAAAAGCAAAGCAAACGTAGTGAACCACTCAGATATCATGGTAAACATGCTCGCTGTCCACCTCTGTGCAATTTTCTGGCATTGTGTACTATCTACACAACACAGGGAAGGAGCATTTACCCTCCTGTGATGGCTCCTTCCACAACTCCGATCAGTAACCTGCAAGGACCAGGATATGAGACACATTACAACATCACCACCAGAAAGTTCATCTCCGAGTCACACACCATCCTGACGTGGAATCCATATTGTCGTTCCTTCACTGTAACTGAGCCAATTCCAGTAACTCCCTCCTGAACTGCAAGGCCAGCATGAGTGAGCCATCACATATTGCCCTTGAGAATGTGATGGTGAGCTGCTTTTTGACATTGCTGCTGTCCATTGGGTGTTGGGGAGGAAGTGTCTGGATTTGACTCAGTGACAGCAATGGAACAGTGAAAGCGTTCCAAGTCAGCATGGTGTGTGTATTGGAGGTGATGCTGCTGCTGGTGATGTTCTCAGTTTCTGCTCTGTCTAGGAATAGTGTTTACTGGTTAGGAAGGTGCTGTTGAAGGAGTCTTGGTGAGTTCGTGCAGTGGATCTTGTTAGTGGGACAGACTGCAGTCCCTGTACAATGGTGATGGAGGAGGTTAATGTTTATTAGATGTGATGGGTTGACACTCTAATTCCCCTCTGTACCTGTGGTTTGCTGTGTTTGCTTTTCTCTCAATCCATCTTTGCCCCTCGGTTGCATTCTGTCTCTCTCACCTGTCTGAAGCTGTGATTCTCCCACACTCCCTTATCTCTGTGCAAATATAATTCTCAAGCATCATACCTATGTTCACATGTGAATTCTGTTTCTGTCACTGTGTGTGTGTGTTAATCTCTCTGTGTCCCTGTGTGTATCTGTGATCCTCTATCTGTGTCCCTGTGCACATCTGTGATATCTTTCCCTCTCTTTCACGTGTACAGTGCCTTTAAAAGCAAAGCTAACTTAGTGAACCACTCAAATATCATGGTAAACATGCTCTCTGTCCACCTCTTTGCAATTTACTGGCAGTGTGTGCTATCTACACAACACGGGGAAGGAGCATTTTCCCTCCTGTGATGGCTCCTTACACAACTACGATCAGTAACCTGCACGGACCAGGATATGAGACATATTACAAAATCACCACCTGAAAGTTTATCTCCGAGTCACACACCATCCTGACGTGGAATCCATATTTTCGTTCCTTCACTGTCGCTGAGTCAAATCCAGTAACTCCCTCCTGAAGTGCAAGGCCAGCAGGATTGAGCCATCACATATTGCCCTTGAGAATGTGATGGTGAGCTGCTTTTTGACATTGCTGCTGTCCATTGGGTGTTGGGGAGGAAGTGTCTGGATTTGACTCAGTGACAGCAATGGAACAGTGATAGCGTTCCAAGTCAGCATGGTGTGTGTATTGGAGGTGATGTTGCTGCTGGTGATGTTCTCAGTTTCTGCTCTGTCTAGGAATAGTGTTTACTGGTTAGGAAGGTGCTGTTGAAGGAGTCTTGGTGAGTTCGTGCAGTGGATCTTGTTAGTGGGACTGACTGCAGTCCCTGTACAATGGTGATGGACGAGGTTAATGTTTATTAGATGTGATGGGTTGACACTCTAATTCCCCTCTGTACCTGTGGTTTGCTGTGTTTGCTTTTCTCTCAATCGATCTTTGCCTCTCGGTTGCATTCTGTCTCTCTCACCTCTCTGAAGCTGTGATTCTCCCACACTCCCTTATCTCTGTGCAAATATAATTCTCAAGCATCATACCGATGTTCACATGTGAATTCTGTTTCTGTCACTGTGTGTGTGTGTGTTAATCTCTCTGTGTCCCTGTGTGTATCTGTGATCCTCTATCTGTTTCCCTGTGCACATCTGTGATATCTTTCCCTCTCTTTCACGTGTACAGTGCCTTTAAAAGCAAAGCTAACTTAGTGAACCACTCAGATATCATGGTAAACATGCTCTCTGTCCACCTCTGTGCTATTTACTGGCAGTGTGTGCTATCTACACAACACAGGGAAGGAGCATTTTCCCTCCTGTGATGGCTCCTTACACAACTCCGATCAGTAACCTGCAAGGACCAGGATATGAGACATATTACAACATCACCACCTGAAAGTTCATCTCCGAGTCACACACCATCCTGACCTGGAATCCATATTGTCGTTCCTTCACTGTCGCTGAGTCAAATCCAATAACTCCCTCTTGAACTGCAAGGCCAGCAGGAGTGAGCCGTCACATATTGCCCTTGAGAATGTGATGGTGAGCTGCTTTTTGACATTGCTGCTGTCAATTGGGTGTTGGGGAGGAAGTGTCTGGATTTGACTCAGTGACAGCAATGGAACAGTGATAGCGTTCCAAGTCAGCATGGTGTGTGTATTGGAGGTGATGCTGCTGGTGATGTTCTCACTTTCTGCTCTGTCTAGGAATAGTGTTTACGGGTTAGGAAGGTGCTGTTGAAGGAGTCTTGGTGAGTTCGTGCAGTGGATCTTGTTAGTATGACAGACTGCAGTCCCTGTACAATGGTGATGGAGGAGGTTAATGTTTATTAGATGTGATGGGTTGACACTCTAATTCCCCTCTGTACCTGTGGTTTGCTGTGTTTGCTTTTCTCTCAATCCATCTTTGCCTCTCGGTTGCATTATGTCTCTCTCACCTGTCTGTACCTGTGATTCTCCCACACTCCCTTATCTCTGTGCAAATATAATTCCCAAGCATCATACCTTTGTTCACATGTGAATTCTGTTTCTGTGTCTGTGTGTGTATGTGTTAATCACTCTCTGTGTCCCTGTGTGTATCAGTGATCCTCTCTCTTTGTCCCTCTGCACATCTGTGATATCCTTCCCTCTCTCTTTCACGTGTACAGAGCCTTTAAAAGCAAAGCTAACTTAGTGAACCACTCAAATATCATGGTAAACATGCTCTCTGTCCACCTCTGTGCAATTTACTGGCAGTGTGTGCTATCTACACAACACAGGGAAGGAGCATTTCCCTCATGTGATGGCTCCTTACACACCTCCGATCAGTAACCTGCAAGGACCAGGATATGAGACATATTACAACATCACCACCTGAAAGTTCATCTCTGAGTCACACACCATCCTGACCTGGAATCCATATTGTCGTTCCTTCACTGTCGCTGAGTCAAACCCAGAAACTCCCTCCTGAACTGCAAGGCCAGCAGGAGTGAGCCATCACATATTGCCCTTGAGAATGTGATGGTGAGCTGCTTTTTGACATTGCTGCTGTCCATTGGGTGTTGGGGAGGAAGTGTCTGGATTTGACTCAGTGACAGCAATGGAACAGTGATAGCGTTCCAAGTCAGCATGGTGTGTGTATTGGAGGTGATGTTGCTGCTGGTGATGTTCTCAGTTTCTGCTCTGTCTCGGAATAGAGTTTACTGGTTAGGAAGGTGCTGTTGAAGGAGTCTTGGTGAATTCCTGCAGTGGATCTTGTTAGTGGGACAGACTGCAGTCCCTGTACAATGGTGATGGAGGAGGTTAATGTTTATGGTCTGGGATGGGGTGACTCCAATTCCCCTCATTAACTGTGGTTTGCTGTGTTTGCTTTACTCTCAATCCATCTTTGCCTCTCGGTTGCATTCTGTCTCTCTCACCTGTCTGTACCTGTGATTCTCCCACACTCCCTTATCTCTGTGCAAATATAATTCCCAAGCAGCATACCTTTGTTCGCATGTGAATTATGTTTCTGTCACTGTGTGTGTATGTGTTAATGTCTCTCTGTGTCACGTGTGTATCTGTGACCCTCTCTCTGTGTCCCTGTGCACATCAGTGATCTCTTTCTCTCTCTCTTCACCTGTATAGTGCCTTTAAAAGCAAAGCAAACGTAGTGAACCACTCAGATATCATGGTGAACATGCTCGCTGTCCACCTCTGTGCAATTTTCTGGCATTGTGTACTATCTACACAACACAGGGAAGGAGCATTTCCCTCCTGTGATGGCTCCTTACACAACTCCGATCAGTAACCTGCAAGGACCAGGATATGAGACATATTACAACATCATCACCTGAAAGTTCATCTCCGAGTCACACACCATCCTGACCTGGAATCCATATTGTCGTTTCTTCACTGTCCCTGAGCCAAATCCAGTAACTCCCTCCTGAACTGCAAGGCCAGCAGGAGTGAGCCATCACATATTGCCCTTGAGAATGTGATGGTGAGCTGCTTTTTGACATTGCTGCTGTCCATTCGGTGTTGGGGAGGAAGTGTCTGGATTTGACTCAGTGACAGCAATGGAACAGTGATAGCGTTCCAAGTCAGCATGGTGTGTGTATTGGAGGTGATGCTGCTGGTGATGTTCTCAGTTTCTGCTCTGTCTTGGAATAGTGTTTACTGATTAGGAAGGTGCTGTTGAAGGAGTCTTGGTGAATTCCTGCAGTGGATCCTGTTCGTGGGACAGACTGCAGCCCCTGTACAATGGTGATGGAGGAGGTTATTGTTTATTAGATGTGATGGGTTGACACTCTAATTCCAATCTGTACCTGCGGTTTGCTGTGTTTGCTTTTCTCTCAATCCATCTTTGCCTCTCGGTTGCATTATGTCTCTCTCACCTGTCTGTAAATGTGATTCTCCCACACTCCCTTATCTCTGTGCAAATATAATTCCCAAGCATCATACATTTGTTCACATGTGAATTATGTTTCTGTCACTGTGTGTGTATGTGTTAATCTCTCTCTGTGTCCCTGTGTGCATCAGTGATCCTCTCTCTTTGTCCCTGTGCACATCTGTGATATCCTTCCCTCTCTCGTTCACGTGTACTGAGCCTTTAAAAGCAAAGCTTACTTAGTGAACCACTCAAATATCATGGTAAACATGCTCTCTTTCCACCTCTGTGCAATTTACTGGCAGTGTGTGCTATCTACACAACACAGGGAAGGAGCATTTCCCTCCTGTGATGGCTCCTTACACACCTCCGATCAGTAACCTGCAAGGACCAGGATATGAGACACATTAGAACATCACCACCTGAAAGTTCATCTCCCAGTCACACACCATCCTGACCTGGAATCCATATTGTCGTTTCTTCACTGTCACTGAGTCAAATCCAGAATCTCCCTCCTGAACTGCAAGGCCAGCATGAGTGAGCCATCACATATTGCCCTTGAGAATGTGATGGTGAGCTGCTTTTTGACATTGCTGCTGTCCGTTGGGTGTTGGGGAGGAAGTGTCTGGATTTGACTCAGTGACAGCAATGGAACAGTGATAGCGTTCCAAGTCAGCATGGTGTGTATATTGGAGGTGATGTTGCTGCTGGTGATGTTCTCAGTTTCTGCTCTGTCTCGGAATAGTGTTTACTGGCTAGGGAGGTGCTGTTGAAGGGGTCTTGGTGAATTCCTGCAGTGGATCTTGTTAGTGGGACAGACTGCAGTCCCTGTACAATGGTGATGGAGGAGGTTAATGTTTATGGTCTGGGATGGGGTGACTCCAATTCCCCTCAATACCTGTGGTTACCCGTTATTGCTTTTCTCTCAATCCATCTTGGATTGCACCTCGGTAACATTCTGTTTCTCTCCCCAGTCTGTATCTGTGAATCTCCCGCACTCCCACAATCGCCGAGCAAATAGATTTCCCATGCACCATACCATTTTTCACATGCGATTCCTATGTGTTTGTGTTATTCCCTCTTTGTGTCCCAGTGTGTATCTGTGATTCTCTCTGTGTCCCTGTGTGTATCTGTGATTCTCTCTGTGTCCCTGTGTGTATCTGTGATTCTCTCTGTGTCCCTGTGTGTATCTGTGATTCTCTCTGTGTCCCTGTGTGTATCTGTGATTCTCTCTCTCTGGCCCTGCGGTTATCTGTGATTCTCTTTGAGTCCCTGTGTAGGTCTATTTCATTGTCTTTTGTGTATATGTGAATATGTTCACATGTCTGTTGTGGTGTCTGTCGATGCAAATCTTTCACAATCTCCCTGTGATTCTATTTCACAATCGCTTTGTTTCCCTTGGATTCTCTCTGTGTCTCTGTGCGCATCTCTGATTCTTTCTCTCTGTACCTGTGTGTATCTGTGATTCTCTCGATGACCCTGTGTGCATCAATGATTTACTCGCTGTGTCCGTGTGTGTATCTCTGATTCTTTCTCAGTTTCCCTGAGTGTAAATGTCATTCTCTCTGTCTCCCTTTGTGCATCTGTGACTCTTTCTGTGTTCCTGTGTGTATCTGTGATTCTCTCTCTGTGTCCCTGTGTGTATCTGTGATTCTCTCTCTTTGTCCCTGTGTGATTCTGTGGTTCTCCCTCTGTGTTTCTGTGTGTATCTGTGATTCTCACTGTGTCCCTGTGTGTATCTGTGATTCTCTCTGTGTGTGTGCCCCGGTGTGTATCTGTGATTTTCTCTCTCTGTGTCACTGTGTGTATCTGTGATTTTCTCTGTGTTCCTGTGTGGATCTGTGATTCTCTCTCTGTGTCCCGGTGTGTATCTGTGATTCTCTGTGTCCCTGTGTGTATCTGTGATTCTCTCTCTGTGTCCCTGGGTGTATCTGTGATTCTCTCTCTCTGTGTCCCTGTGTGTATCTGTGATTCTCTCTCTGTGTGTGCCCCGGTATGTATCTGTGATTTTCTCTCTCTGTGTCACTGTGTGTATCTGTGATTTTCTCTGTGTCCCTTTGT
The DNA here is from genome assembly GCF_964213995.1 of Mustelus asterias. Lineage (NCBI taxonomy): Eukaryota > Metazoa > Chordata > Chondrichthyes > Carcharhiniformes > Triakidae > Mustelus > Mustelus asterias. The sequence goes on from NW_027590706.1 coordinate 48,261, forward strand.
GTATCTGTGATTCTCACTGTGTCCCTGTGTGTTTCTGTGATTTTCTCTGTGTTCCTGTGTGTATCTGTGTTTGTCTTTCCCTTTCTGTCCCTGAACAGTGTCTTTAACAGCAAAGATAACTGAATGAATGAATCGGAAATCTCCGTAAACATTCCCTCTGTCCACCTCTGTGCAATTTTCCAGCAGTGTGTTCTATCTACAAACTGCAGGGAAGAAGCATTTCCCTCCTGTGACGGCTCCTTACACACCTCCAATCTGTAACTTGGAAGGACAAGGATGTGAGAAACATTACAACGTCACCACCTGAAACTTCATCTCCGAATCACACACCATCCTTACTTGCAATCTATATTGTCGTTCCTTCACTGCCGCAGATTCAAATCCAGTAACTCCCTCCTGAACTGCAAGGCCAGCATGAGTGAGCCATCACATGTTGCCCTTGAGAATGTGATGGTGAGCTGCTTTTTGACATTGCTGCTGTCCATTGGGTGTTGGGGAGGAAGTGTCTGGATTTGACTCAGTGACAGCAATGGAACAGTGAAAGCGTTCCAAGTCAGCATGGTGTGTGTATTGGAGGTGGCGTTGCTGCTGGTGATGTTCTCAGTCTCTGCTCTGTCTAGGAATAGTGTTTACGGGTTAGGAAGGTGCTGTTGAAGGAGTCTTGGTGAATTCCTGCAGTGGATCATGTTAGTGGGACAGACTGCATTCCCTGTACAATGGTGATGAACGAGGTTAATGTTTATGGTCTGGGATGGGGTGACTCCAATTCCCCTCAATACCTGTGGTTTGCTGTGTTTGCTTTCCTCTCAATCCATCTTTGCCTCTCGATTGCATTCTGTCTCTCTCACCTGTCTGTACCTGTGATTCTCCCACACTCCCTTATCTCTGTGCAAATATAATTCCCGAGCATCATACCTTTGTTCACATGTGAATTCTGGTTCTGTCACTGTGTGTGTATGTGTTAATCTCTCTCTGTGTCCCTGTGTGTATCAGTGATCCTCTCTCTTTGTCCCTGTGCACATCTGTGATATCCTTCCCTCTCTCGTTCACGTGTACTGAGCCTTTTAAAGCAAAGCTAACTTAGTGAACCACTCAGATATCATGGTAAACATGCTCTCTGTCCACCTCTGTGCAATTTACTGGCAGTGTGTGCTATCTACACGACACAGGGAAAGAGCATTTCCCTCCTGTGATGGCTCCTTACACACCTCCGATCAGTAACCTGCAAGGACCAGGATATGAGACATATTACAACATCACCACATGAAAGTTCATCTCCGAGTCACACACCATCCTGACGTGGAATCCATATTGTCGTTCCTTCACTGTAACTGAGCCAAATCCAGTAACTCCCTCCTGAACTGCAAGGCCAGCATGAGTGAGCCATCACATATTGCCCTTGAGAATGTGATGGTGAGCTGCTTTTTGACATTGCTGCTGTCCATTGGGTGTTGGGGAGGAAGTGTCTGGATTTGACTCAGTGACAGCAATGGAACAGTGATAGCGTTCCAAGTCAGCATGGTGTGTGTATTGGAGGTGATGTTGCTGCTGGTGATGTTCTCAGTTTCTGCTCTGTCTAGGAATAGTGTTTACTGGTTAGGAAGGTGCTGTTGAAGGAGTCATGGTGAGTTCGTGCAGTGGATCTTGTTAGTGGGACTGACTGCAGTCCCTGTACAATGGTGATGGACGAGGTTAATGTTTATTAGATGTGATGGGTTGACACTCTAATTCCCCTCTGTACCTGTGGTTTGCTGTGTTTGCTTTTCTCTCAATCCATCTTTGCCTCTCGGTTGCATTCTGTCTCTCTCACCTCTCTGAAGCTGTGATTCTCCCACACTCCCTTATCTCTGTGCAAATATAATTCTCAAGCATCATACCTATGTTCACATGTGAATTCTGTTTCTGTCACTGTGTGTGTGTGTTAATCTCTCTGTGTCCCTGTGTGTATCTGTGATCCTCTATCTGTGTCCCTGTGCACATCTGTGATATCCTTCCCTCTCTTTCACGTGTACAGTGCCTTTAAAAGCAAAGCTAACTTAGTGAACCACTCAGATATCATGGTAAACATGCTCTCTGTCCACCTCTGTGCTATTTACTGGCAGTGTGTGCTATCTACACAACACAGGGAAGGAGCATTTTCCCTCCTGTGATGGCTCCTTACACAACTCCGATCAGTAACCTGCAAGGACCAGGATATGAGACATATTACAACATCACCACCTGAAAGTTCATCTCCGAGTCACACACCACCCTGACCTGGAATCCAGATTGTCGCTGAGTCAAATGCAATAACTCCCTCTTGAACTGCAAGGCCAGCAGGAGTGAGCCATCACATATTGCCCTTGAGAATGTGATGGTGAGCTGCTTTGTGACATTGCTGCTGTCAATTGGGTGTTGGGGAGGAAGTGTCTGGATTTGACTCAGTGACAGCAATGGAACAGTGATAGCGTTCCAAGTCAGCATGGTGTGTGTATTGGAGGTGATGCTGCTGGTGATGTTCTCACTTTCTGCTCTGTCTAGGAATAGTGTTTACGGGTTAGGAAGGTGCTGTTGAAGGAGTCTTGGTGAGTTCGTGCAGTGGATCTTGTTAGTATGACAGACTGCAGTCCCTGTACAATGGTGATGGAGGAGGTTAATGTTTATTAGATGTGATGGGTTGACACTCTAATTCCCCTCTGTACCTGTGGTTTGCTGTGTTTGCTTTTCTCTCAATCCATCTTTGCCTCTCGGTTGCATTATGTCTCTCTCACCTGTCTGTACCTGTGATTCTCCCACACTCCCTTATCTCTGTGCAAATATAATTCCCAAGCATCATACCTTTGTTCACATGTGAATTCTGTTTCTGTGTCTGTGTGTGTATGTGTTAATCACTCTCTGTGTCCCTGTGTGTATCAGTGATCCTCTCTCTTTGTCCCTGTGCACATCTGTGATATCCTTCCCTCTCTCTTTCACGTGTACAGAGCCTTTAAAAGCAAAGCTAACTTAGTGAACCACTCAAATATCATGGTAAACATGCTCTCTGTCCACCTCTGTGCAATTTACTGGCAGTGTGTGCTATCTACACAACACAGGGAAGGAGCATTTCCCTCCTGTGATGGCTCCTTACACACCTCCGATCAGTAACCTGCAAGGACCAGGATATGAGACATATTACAACGTCACCACCTGAAAGTTCATCTCTGAGTCACACACCATCCTGACCTGGAATCCATATTGTCGTTCCTTCACTGTCGCTGAGTCAAACCCAGAAACTCCCTCCTGAACTGCAAGGCCAGCAGGAGTGAGCCATCACATATTGCCCTTGAGAATGTGATGGTGAGCTGCTTTTTGACATTGCTGCTGTCCATTGGGTGTTGGGGAGGAAGTGTCTGGATTTGACTCAGTGACAGCAATGGAACAGTGATAGCGTTCCAAGTCAGCATGGTGTGTGTATTGGAGGTGATGTTGCTGCTGGTGATGTTCTCAGTTTCTGCTCTGTCTCGGAATAGTGTTTACTGGTTAGGAAGGTGCTGTTGAAGGAGTCTTGGTGAATTCCTGCAGTGGATCTTGTTAGTGGGACAGACTGCAGTCCCTGTACAATGGTGATGGAGGAGGTTAATGTTTATGGTCTGGGATGGGGTGACTCCAATTCCCCTCATTAACTGTGGTTTGCTGTGTTTGCTTTTCTCTCAATTCATCTTTGCCTCTCGGTTGCATTCTGTCTCTCTCACCTGTCTGTACCTGTGATTCTCCCACACTCCCTTATCTCTGTGCAAATATAATTCCCAAGCAGCATACCTTTGTTCGCATGTGAATTATGTTTCTGTCACTGTGTGTGTATGTGTTAATGTCTCTCTGTGTCACGTGTGTATCTGTGACCCTCTCTCTGTGTCCCTGTGCACATCAGTGATCTCTTTCTCTCTCTCTTCACCTGTATAGTGCCTTTAAAAGCAAAGCAAACGTAGTGAACCACTCAGATATCATGGTAAACATGCTCGCTGTCCACCTCTGTGCAATTTTCTGGCATTGTGTACTATCTACACAACACAGGGAAGGAGCATTTCCCTCCTGTGATGGCTCCTTACACAACTCCGATCAGTAACCTGCAAGGACCAGGATATGAGACATATTACAACATCATCACCTGAAAGTTCATCTCCGAGTCACACACCATCCTGACCTGGAATCCATATTGTCGTTTCTTCACTGTCCCTGAGCCAAATCCAGTAACTCCCTCCTGAACTGCAAGGCCAGCAGGAGTGAGCCATCACATATTGCCCTTGAGAATGTGATGGTGAGCTGCTTTTTGACATTGCTGCTGTCCATTCGGTGTTGGGGAGGAAGTGTCTGGATTTGACTCAGTGACAGCAATGGAACAGTGATAGCGTTCCAAGTCAGCATGGTGTGTGTATTGGAGGTGATGCTGCTGGTGATGTTCTCAGTTTCTGCTCTGTCTTGGAATAGTGTTTACTGATTAGGAAGGTGCTGTTGAAGGAGTCTTGGTGAATTCCTGCAGTGGATCCTGTTCGTGGGACAGACTGCAGCCCCTGTACAATGGTGATGGAGGAGGTTATTGTTTATTAGATGTGATGTGTTGACACTCTAATTCCAATGTGTACCTGCGGTTTGCTGTGTTTGCTTTTCTCTCAATCCATCTTTGCCTCTCGGTTGCATTATGTCTCTCTCACCTGTCTGTAAATGTGATTCTCCCACACTCCCTTATCTCTGTGCAAATATAATTCCCAAGCATCATACATTTGTTCACATGTGAATTATGTTTCTGTCACTGTGTGTGTATGTGTTAATCTCTCTCTGTGTCCCTGTGTGCATCAGTGATCCTCTCTCTTTGTCCCTGTGCACATCTGTGATATCCTTCCCTCTCTCGTTCACGTGTACTGAGCCTTTAAAAGCAAAGCTAACTTAGTGAACCACTCAAATATCATGGTAAACATGCTCTCTTTCCACCTCTGTGCAATTTACTGGCAGTGTGTGCTATCTACACAACACAGGGAAGGAGCATTTCCCTCCTGTGATGGCTCCTTACACACCTCCGATCAGTAACCTGCAAGGACCAGGATATGAGACACATTACAACATCACCACCTGAAAGTTCATCTCCCAGTCACACACCATCCTGACCTGAAATCCATATTGTCGTTTCTTCACTGTCACTGAGTCAACAGAAACTCCCTCCTGAACTGCAAGGCCAGCATGAGTGAGCCATCACATATTGCCCTTGAGAATGTGATGGTGAGCTGCTTTTTGACATTGCTGCTGTCCGTTGGGTGTTGGGGAGGAAGTGTCTGGATTTGACTCAGTGACAGCAATGGAACAGTGATAGCGTTCCAAGTCAGCATGGTGTGTGTATTGGAGGTGATGTTGCTGATAGTGATGTTCTCAGTTTCTGCTCTGTCTCGGAATAGTGTTTACTGGCTAGGGAGGTGCTGTTGAAGGAGTGTTGGTGAATTCCTGCAGTGGATCTTGTTAGTGGGACAGACTGCAGTCCCTGTACAATGGTGATGGAGGAGGTTAATGTTTATAGTCTGGGATGGGGTGACTCCAATTCCCCTCAATACCTGTGGTTACCCGTTATTGCTTTTCTCTCAATCCATCTTGGATTGCACCTCGGTAACATTCTGTTTCTCTCCCCAGTCTGTATCTGTGAATCTCCCGCACTCCCATAATCGCCGTGCAAATAGATTTCCCATGCACCATACCATTTTCCACATGCGATTCCTATGTGTTTGTGTTATTCCCTCTTTGTGTCCCAGTGTGTATCTGTGATTCTCTCTGTGTCCCTGTGTGTATCTGTGATTCTCTCTGTGTCCCTGTGTGTATCTGTGATTCTCTCTGTGTCCCTGTGTGTATCTGTGATTCTCTCTCTCTGGCCCTGCGGTTATCTGTGATTCTCTTTGAGTCCCTGTGTAGGTCTATTTCATTGTCTTTTGTGTATATGTGAATATGTTCACATGTCTGTTGTGGTGTCTGTCGATGCAAATCTTTCACAATCTCCATGTGATTCTATTTCACAATCGCTTTGTTTACCTTGGATTCTCTCTGTGTCTCTGTGTGTATCTCTGATTCTTTCTCTGTGTTCCTGTGTGTATCTGTGATTCTCTCGATGACCCTGTGTGCATCAATGATTTTCTCGCTGTGTCCGTATGTGTATCTCTGATTCTTTCTCAGTTTCCCTGTGTGTAAATGTCATTCTCTCTGTCTCCCTTTGTGCATCTGTGAATCTTTCTGTGTTCCTGTGTGTATCTGTGATTCTCTCTCTGTGTCCCTGGGTGTATCTGTGATTCTCTCTCTCTGTGTCCCTGTGTGTATCTGTGATTCTCTCTCTGTGTGTGCCCCGGTATGTATCTGTGATTTTCTCTCTCTGTGTCACTGTGTGTATCTGTGATTTTCTCTGTGTCCCTTTGTGTATCTGTGATTCTCACTGTGTCCCTGTGTGTTTCTGTGATTTTCTCTGTGTTCCTGTGTGTATCTGTGTTTGTCTTTCCCTCTCTGTCCCTGAACAGTGTCTTTAACAGCAAAGATAACTGAATGAATGAATCGGATATCTCCGTAAACATTCCCTCTGTCCACCTCTGTGCAATTTTCCAGCAGTCTGTTCTATCTACAAACTGCAGGGAAGAAGCATTTCCCTCCTGTGACGGCTCCTTACACACCTCCAATCTGTAACTTGGAAGGACAAGGATGTGAGAAACATTACAACGTCACCACCTGAAACTTCATCTCCGAATCACACACCATCCTTACTTGCAATCTATATTGTCGTTCCTTCACTGCCGCAGATTCAAATCCAGTAACTCCCTCCTGAACTGCAAGGCCAGCATGAGTGAGCCATCACATGTTGCCCTTGAGAATGTGATGGTGAGCTGCTTTTTGACATTGCTGCTGTCCATTGGGTGTTGGGGAGGAAGTGTCTGGATTTGACTCAGTGACAGCAATGGAACAGTGAAAGCGTTCCAAGTCAGCATGGTGTGTGTATTGGAGGTGGCGTTGCTGCTGGTGATGTTCTCAGTCTCTGCTCTGTCTAGGAATAGTGTTTACGGGTTAGGAAGGTGCTGTTGAAGGAGTCTTGGTGAATTCCTGCAGTGGATCATGTTAGTGGGACAGACTGCATTCCCTGTACAATGGTGATGAACGAGGTTAATGTTTATGGTCTGGGATGGGGTGGCTCCAATTCCCCTCAATACCTGTGGTTTGCTGTGTTTGCTTTCCTCTCAATCCATCTTTGCCTCTCGGTTGCATTCTGTCTCTCTCACCTGTCTGTACCTGTGATTCTCCCACACTCCCTTATCTCTGTGCAAATATAATTCCCGAGCATCATACCTTTGTTCACATGTGAATTCTGGTTCTGTCACTGTGTGTGTATGTGTTAATCTCTCTCTGTGTCACGTGTGTATCTGTGACCCTCTCTCTGTGTCCCTGTGCACATCTGTGATCTCTTTCCCTCTCTCTTTCACCTGTATAGTGCCTTTAAAAGCAAAGCAAACGTAGTGAACCACTCAGATATCATGGTAAACATGCTCTCTGTCCACCTCTGTGCAATTCTCTGGCAGTGTGTGCTATCTACACAACACAGGGAAGGAGCATTTTCCCTCCTGTGATGGCTCCTTACACAACTCCGATCAGTAACCTGCAAGGACCAGGATATGAGACACATTACAACATCACCACCTGAAAGTTCATCTCCGAGTCACACACCATCCTGACCTGGAATGCATATTGTCGTTCCTTCACTGTCGCTGAGTCAAATCCAGTAACTCCCTCCTGAAGTGCAAGGCCAGCAGGAATAAGCCATCACATGTTGCCCTTGAGAATGTGATGGTGAGCTGCTTTTTGACATTGCTGCTGTCCATTGGGTGTTGGGGAGGAAGTGTCTGGATTTGACTCAGTGACAGCAATAGAACAGTGATAGCGTTCCAAGTCAGCATGGTGTGTGTATTGGAGGTGATGTTGCTGCTGGTGATGTTCTCAGTTTCTGCTCTGTCTAGGAATAGTGTTTACTGGTTAGGAAGGTGCTGTTGAAGGAGTCTTGGTGAGTTCGTGCAGTGGATCTTGTTAGTGTGACAGACTGCAGTCCCTGTACAATGGTGATGGAGGAGGTTAATGTTTATTAGATGTGATGGGTTGACACTCTAATTCCCCTCGGTACCTGTGGTTTGCTGTGTTTTCTTTTCTCTCAATCCATCTTTGCCTCTCGGTTGCATTATGTCTCTCTCACCTGTCTGTAAATGTGATTCTCCCACACTCCCTTTTCTCTGTGCAAATATAATTCCCAAGCATCATACATTTGTTCACTTGTAAATTCTGTTTCTGTCACTGTGTGTGTATGTGTTAATCTCTCTCTGTGTCCCTGTGTGTATCAGTGATCCTCTCTCTTTGTCCCTGTGCACATCTGTGATATCCTTCCCTCTCTCGTTCACGTGTACTGAGCCTTTTAAAGCAAAGCTAACTTAGTGAACCACTCAGATATCATGGTAAACATGCTCTCTGTCCACCTCTGTGCAATTTACTGGCAGTGTGTGCTATCTACACGACACAGGGAAAGAGCATTTCCCTCCTGTGATGGCTCCTTACACACCTCCGATCAGTAACCTGCAAGGACCAGGATATGAGACATATTACAACATCACCACATGAAAGTTCATCTCCGAGTCACACACCATCCTGACGTGGAATCCATATTGTCGTTCCTTCACTGTAACTGAGCCAAATCCAGTAACTCCCTCCTGAACTGCAAGGCCAGCATGAGTGAGCCATCACATATTGCCCTTGAGAATGTGATGGTGAGCTGCTTTTTGACATTGCTGCTGTCCATTGGGTGTTGGGGAGGAAGTGTCTGGATTTGACTCAGTGACAGCAATGGAACAGTGATAGCGTTCCAAGTCAGCATGGTGTGTGTATTGGAGGTGATGTTGCTGCTGGTGATGTTCTCAGTTTCTGCTCTGTCTAGGAATAGTGTTTACTGGTTAGGAAGGTGCTGTTGAAGGAGTCATGGTGAGTTCGTGCAGTGGATCTTGTTAGTGGGACTGACTGCAGTCCCTGTACAATGGTGATGGACGAGGTTAATGTTTATTAGATGTGATGGGTTGACACTCTAATTCCCCTCTGTACCTGTGGTTTGCTGTGTTTGCTTTTCTCTCAATCCATCTTTGCCTCTCGGTTGCATTCTGTCTCTCTCACCTCTCTGAAGCTGTGATTCTCCCACACTCCCTTATCTCTGTGCAAATATAATTCTCAAGCATCATACCTATGTTCACATGTGAATTCTGTTTCTGTCACTGTGTGTGTGTGTTAATCTCTCTGTGTCCCTGTGTGTATCTGTGATCCTCTATCTGTGTCCCTGTGCACATCTGTGATATCTTTCCCTCTCTTTCACGTGTACAGTGCCTTTAAAAGCAACGCTAACTTAGTGAACCACTCAGATATCATGGTAAACATGCTCTCTGTCCACCTCTGTGCTATTTACTGGCAGTGTGTGCTATCTACACAACACAGGGAAGGAGCATTTTCCCTCCTGTGATGGCTCCTTACACAACTCCGATCAGTAACCTGCAAGGACCAGGATATGAGACATATTACAACATCACCACCTGAAAGTTCATCTCCGAGTCACACACCATCCTGACCTGGAATCCAGATTGTCGCTGAGTCAAATCCAATAACTCCCTCTTGAACTGCAAGGCCAGCAGGAGTGAGCCATCACATATTGCCCTTGAGAATGTGATGGTGAGCTGCTTTTTGACATTGCTGCTGTCAATTGGGTGTTGGGGAGGAAGTGTCTGGATTTGACTCAGTGACAGCAATGGAACAGTGATAGCGTTCCAAGTCAGCATGGTGTGTGTATTGGAGGTGATGTTGCTGCTGGTGATGTTCTCAGTTTCTGCTCTGTCTAGGAATAGTGTTTACGGGTTAGGAAGGTGCTGTTGAAGGAGTCTTGGTGAGTTCGTGCAGTGGATCTTGTTAGTATGACAGACTGCAGTCCCTGTACAATGGTGATGGAGGAGGTTAATGTTTATTAGATGTGATGGGTTGACACTCTAATTCCCCTCTGTACCTGTGGTTTGCTGTGTTTGCTTTTCTCTCAATCCATCTTTGCCTCTCGGTTGCATTATGTCTCTCTCACCTGTCTGTACCTGTGATTCTCCCACACTCCCTTATCTCTGTGCAAATATAATTCCCAAGCATCATACCTTTGTTCACATGTGAATTCTGTTTCTGTGTCTGTGTGTGTATGTGTTAATCACTCTCTGTGTCCCTGTGTGTATCAGTGATCCTCTCTCTTTGTCCCTGTGCACATCTGTGATATCCTTCCCTCTCTCTTTCACGTGTACAGAGCCTTTAAAAGCAAAGCTAACTTAGTGAACCACTCAAACATCATGGTAAACATGCTCTCTGTCCACCTCTGTGCAATTTACTGGCAGTGTGTGCTATCTACACAACACAGGGAAGGAGCATTTCCCTCCTGTGATGGCTCCTTACACACCTCCGATCAGTAACCTGCAAGGACCAGGATATGAGACATATTACAACATCACCACCTGAAAGTTCATCTCTGAGTCACACACCATCCTGACCTGGAATCCATATTGTCGTTCCTTCACTGTCGCTGAGTCAAACCCAGAAACTCCCTCCTGAACTGCAAGGCCAGCAGGAGTGAGCCATCACATATTGCCCTTGAGAATGTGATGGTGAGCTGCTTTTTGACATTGCTGCTGTCCATTGGGTGTTGGGGAGGAAGTGTCTGGATTTGACTCAGTGACAGCAATGGAACAGTGATAGCGTTCCAAGTCAGCATGGTGTGTGTATTGGAGGTGATGTTGCTGCTGGTGATGTTCTCAGTTTCTGCTCTGTCTCGGAATAGTGTTTACTGGTTAGGAAGGTGCTGTTGAAGGAGTCTTGGTGAATTCCTGCAGTGGATCTTGTTAGTGGGACAGACTGCAGTCCCTGTACAATGGTGATGGAGGAGGTTAATGTTTATGGTCTGGGATGGGGTGACTCCAATTCCCCTCATTAACTGTGGTTTGCTGTGTTTGCTTTTCTCTCAATTCATCTTTGCCTCTCGGTTGCATTCTGTCTCTCTCACCTGTCTGTACCTGTGATTCTCCCACACTCCCTTATCTCTGTGCAAATATAATTCCCAAGCAGCATACCTTTGTTCGCATGTCAATTATGTTTCTGTCACTGTGTGTGTATGTGTTAATGTCTCTCTGTGTCACGTGTGTATCTGTGACCCTCTCTCTGTGTCCCTGTGCACATCAGTGATCTCTTTCTCTCTCTCTTCACCTGTATAGTGCCTTTAAAAGCAAAGCAAACGTAGTGAACCACTCAGATATCATGGTAAACATGCTCGCTGTCCACCTCTGTGCAATTTTCTGGCATTGTGTACTATCTACACAACACAGGGAAGGAGCATTTCCCTCCTGTGATGGCTCCTTACACAACTCCGATCAGTAACCTGCAAGGACCAGGATATGAGACATATTACAACATCATCACCTGAAAGTTCATCTCCGAGTCACACACCATCCTGACCTGGAATCCATATTGTCGTTTCTTCACTGTCCCTGAGCCAAATCCAGTAACTCCCTCCTGAACTGCAAGGCCAGCATGAGTGAGCCATCACATATTGCCCTTGAGAATGTGATGGTGAGCTGCTTTTTGACATTGCTGCTGTCCATTCGGTGTTGGGGAGGAAGTGTCTGGATTTGACTCAGTGACAGCAATGGAACAGTGATAGCGTTCCAAGTCAGCATGGTGTGTGTATTGGAGGTGATGCTGCTGGTGATGTTCTCAGTTTCTGCTCTGTCTTGGAATAGTGTTTACTGATTAGGAAGGTGCTGTTGAAGGAGTCTTGGTGAATTCCTGCAGTGGATCCTGTTCGTGGGACAGACTGCAACCCCTGTACAATGGTGATGGAGGAGGTTATTGTTTATTAGATGTGATGTGTTGACACTCTAATTCCAATGTGTACCTGCGGTTTGCTGTGTTTGCTTTTCTCTCAATCCATCTTTGCCTCTCGGTTGCATTATGTCTCTCTCACCTGTCTGTAAATGTGATTCTCCCACACTCCCTTATCTCTGTGCAAATATAATTCCCAAGCATCATACATTTGTTCACATGTGAATTATGTTTCTGTCACTGTGTGTGTATGTGTTAATCTCTCTCTGTGTCCCTGTGTGCATCAGTGATCCTCTCTCTTTGTCCCTGTGCACATCTGTGATATCCTTCCCTCTCTCGTTCACGTGTACTGAGCCTTTAAAAGCAAAGCTAACTTAGTGAACCACTCAAATATCATGGTAAACATGCTCTCTTTCCACCTCTGTGCAATTTACTGGCAGTGTGTGCTATCTACACAACACAGGGAAGGAGCATTTCCCTCCTGTGATGGCTCCTTACAGACCTCCGATCAGTAACCTGCAAGGACCAGGATATGAGACACATTACAACATCACCACCTGAAAGTTCATCTCCCAGTCACACACCATCCTGACCTGGAATCCATATTGTCGTTTCTTCACTGTCACTGAGTCAAATCCAGAAACTCCCTCCTGAACTGCAAGGCCAGCATGAGTGAGCCATCACATATTGCCCTTGAGAATGTGATGGTGAGCTGCTTTTTGACATTGCTGCTGTCCGTTGGGTGTTGGGGAGGAAGTGTCTGGATTTGACTCAGTGACAGCAATGGAACAGTGATAGCGTTCCAAGTCAGCATGGTGTGTGTATTGGAGGTGATGTTGCTGATAGTGATGTTCTCAGTTTCTGCTCTGTCTCGGAATAGTGTTTACTGGCTAGGGAGGTGCTGTTGAAGGAGTGTTGGTGAATTCCTGCAGTGGATCTTGTTAGTGGGACAGACTGCAGTCCCTGTACAATGGTGATGGAGGAGGTTAATGTTTATAGTCTGGGATGGGGTGACTCCAATTCCCCTCAATACCTGTGGTTACCCGTTATTGCTTTTCTCTCAATCCATCTTGGATTGCACCTCGGTAACATTCTGTTTCTCTCCCCAGTCTGTATCTGTGAATCTCCCGCACTCCCATAATCGCCGTGCAAATAGATTTCCCATGCACCATACCATTTTCCACATGCGATTCCTATGTGTTTGTGTTATTCCCTCTTTGTGTCCCAGTGTGTATCTGTGATTCTCTCTGTGTCCCTGTGTGTATCTGTGATTCTCTCTGTGTCCCTGTGTGTATCTGTGATTCTCTCTGTGTCCCTGTGTGTATCTGTGATTCTCTCTCTCTGGCCCTGCGGTTATCTGTGATTCTCTTTGAGTCCCTGTGTAGGTCTATTTCATTGTCTTTTGTGTATATGTGAATATGTTCACATGTCTGTTGTGGTGTCTGTCGATGCAAATCTTTCACAATCTCCATGTGATTCTATTTCACAATCGCTTTGTTTACCTTGGATTCTCTCTGTGTCTCTGTGTGTATCTCTGATTCTTTCTCTGTGTTCCTGTGTGTATCTGTGATTCTCTCGATGACCCTGTGTGCATCAATGATTTTCTCGCTGTGTCCGTATGTGTATCTCTGATTCTTTCTCAGTTTCCCTGTGTGTAAATGTCATTCTCTCTGTCTCCCTTTGTGCATCTGTGAATCTTTCTGTGTTCCTGTGTGTATCTGTGATTCTCTCTCTGTGTCCCTGTGTGTATCTATGATTCTCTCTCTGTGTCCCGGTGTGTATCTGTGATTCTCTCTCTGTGTCCCTGTGTGATTCTGTGATTCTCTCTGTGTCCCTGTGTATATCTGTGAATCTCTCTCTGTGTCCCTGTGTGTATCTGTGATTCTCTCTCTGTGTTCCTGGGTGTATCTGTGATTTTCTCTCTCTGTGTCCCTGTGTGTATCTGTGCTTCTCTCTCTGTGTGTGCCCCGGTGTGTATCTGTGATTTTCTCTCTCTGTGTCACTGTGTGTATCTGTGATTTTCTCTGCGTTCCTGTGTGTATCTATGATGCTCTCACTGTGTCCCTGTGTGTATCTGTGATTCTCACTGTGTCCCTGTGTGTATCTGTGATTCTCACTGTGTCCCTGTGTGTATCTGTGATTCTCTCTCTGTGTGTGCCCCGGTGTGTATCTGTGATTTTCTCTCTCTGTGTCACTGTGTGTATCTGTGATTTTCTCTGTGTTCCTGTGTGGATCTGTGATTCTCTCTCTGTGTCCCGGTGTGTATCTGTGATTCTCTGTGTCCCTGTGTGTATCTGTGATTCTCTCTCTGTGTCCCTGGGTGTATCTGTGATTCTCTCTCTCTGTGTCCCTGTGTGTATCTGTGATTCTCTCTCTGTGTGTGCCCCGGTATGTATCTGTGATTTTCTCTCTCTGTGTCACTGTGTGTATCTGTGATTTTCTCTGTGTCCATTTGTGTATCTGTGATTCTCACTGTGTCCCTGTGTGTTTCTGTGATTTTCTCTGTGTTCCTGTGTGTATCTGTGTTTGTCTTTCCCTTTCTGTCCCTGAACAGTGTCTTTAACAGCAAAGATAACTGAATGAATGAATCGGATATCGCCTTAAACATTCCCTCTGTCCACCTCTGTGCAATTTTCCAGCAGTGTGTTCTATCTACAAACTGCAGGGAAGAAGCATTTCCCTCCTGTGACGGCTCCTTACACACCTCCAATCTGTAACTTGGAAGGACAAGGATGTGAGAAATATTACAACGTCACCACCTGAAACTTCATCTCCGAATCACACACCATCCTGACTTGCAATCTATATTGTCGTTCCTTCACTGCCGCAGATTCAAATCCAGTAACTCCCTCCTGAACTGCAAGGCCAGCATGAGTGAGCCAGCACATGTTGCCCTTGAGAATGTGATGGTGAGCTGCTTTTTGACATTGCTGCTGTCCATTGGGTGTTGGGGAGGAAGTGTCTGGATTTGACTCAGTGACAGCAATGGAACAGTGAAAGCGTTCCAAGTCAGCATGGTGTGTGTATTGGAGGTGATGCTGCTGGTGATGTTCTCAGTCTCTGCTCTGTCTAGGAATAGTGTTTACTGGTTAGGAAGGTGCTGTTGAAGGAGTCTTGGTGAATTCCTGCAGTGGATCTTGTTAGTGGGACAGACTGCAGTCCCTGTACAATGGTGATGAACGAGGTTAATGTTTATGGTCTGGGATGGGGTGACTCCAATTCCCCTCAATACCTGTGGTTACCCGTTATTGCTTTTCTCTCAATCCATCTTGGATTGCACCTCGGTAACATTCTGTCTCTCTCCCCAGTCTGTATCTGTGAATCTCCCGCACTCCCATAATCGCCGAGCAAATAGATTTCCCATGCACCATACCACTTTTCACATGCGATTCCTATGTGTTTGTGTTATTCCCTATTTGTGTCCCTGTGTGTATCTGTGATTCTCTCTGTGTCCCTGTGTGTATCTGTGATTCTCTCTCTCTGGCCCTGTGGTTATCTGTGATTCTCTTTGAGTCCCTGTGTAGGTCTATTTCATCGTCTTTTGTGTATATGTGAATATGTTCACATGTCTGTTGTGGTGTCTATCGATGCAAATCTTTCACAATCTCCCTGTGATTCTATTTCACAATCGCTTTGTTTACCTTGGATTCTCTCTGTGTCTCTGTGCGCATCTCTGATTCTTTCTCTCTCTTCCTGTGTGTATCTGTGATTCTCTCGATGACCCTGTGTGCATCAATGATTTTCTCGCTGTGTCCCTATGTGTATCTCTGATTCTTTCTCAGTGTCCCTGTGTGTATATGTAATTCTCTCTCTCTGTCTCCCTGTGTGCATCTGTGACTCTTTCTGTGTTCCTGTGTGTATCTGTGATTCTCTCTCTGTTTCCCGGTGTGTATCTATGATTCTCTCTCTGTGTCCCGGTGTGTATCTGTGATTCTCTCTCTGTGTCCCTTGTGTATCTATGATTCTTTCCCTGTGTCCCTGTGTGTATCTGTGATTTTCTCTCTCTGTGTCCCTGTGTGTATCTGTGATTCTCTCTCTGTGTGTGCCCCGGTGTGTATCTGTGACTTTCTCTCTCTGTATCACTGTGTGTATCTGGGATTTTCTCTGCGTTCCTGTGTGTATCTATGATGCTCTCTCTGTGTCCCTGTGTGTATCTGTGATTCTCTCTGTGTCCCTGTGTGTTTCTGTGATCTTCTCTGTGTTCCTGTGTGTATCTGTGTTTGTCTTTCCCTTTCTGTCCCTGAACAGTGTCTTTAAAAGCAAAGATAACTGAATGAATGAATCGGGTAACGCCTTAAACATTTCCTCTGTCCACCTCTGTGCAGTTTTCCAGCAGTGTGTACAGTCTAGAAACTGCAGGGAAGAAGTAATTCCCTCCTGTGACGGCTCCTTACACACCACCAATCAGTAACCTGGAAGGACAAGGATGTGAGAAACATTACAACGTCACCACCTGAAAGTTCATCTCCGAATCACACACCATCCTGATTTGCAATCTATATTGTCGTACCTTCACTGTCGCTGAGTCAAATCCAGTAACTCCCTCCTGAACTGCAAGGCCACCAGGAATAAGCCATCACATGTTGCCCTTGAGAATGTGATGGTGAGCTGCTTTTTGACATTGCTGCTGTCCATTGGGTGTTGGGGAGGAAGTGTCTGGATTTGACTCAGTGACGGCAATGGAACAGTGATAGCGTTCCAAGTCAGCATGGTGTGTGTATTGGAGGTGATGTTGCTGCTGGTGATGTTCTCAGTTTCTGCTCTGTCTCGGAATAGTGTTTACTGGTTAGGAATTTGCTGTTGAAGGAGTCTTGTTGAATTCCTGCAGTGGATCTTGTTAGTGGGACAGACTGCAGTCCCTGTACAATGGTGATGGACGAGGTTAATGTTTATAGTCTGGGATGGGGTGACTCCAATTCTCCTCAATACCTGTGGTTTGCTGTGTTTGCTTTTCTCTCAATCCATCTTTGCCTCTCGGTTGCATTCTGTCTCTCTCACCTGTCTGTACCTGTGATTCTCCCACACTCCCTTATCTCTGTGCAAATATAATTCCCAAGCAGCATACCTTTGTTCACATGTGAATTCTGTTTCTGTCACTGTGTGTGTATGTGTTAATCTCTCTCTGTGTCCCTGTGTGTATCTGTGACCCTCTCTCTGTGTCCCTGTGCACATCTGTGATATCCTTCCCTCTCTCTTTCACGTGTACAGTGCCTTTAAAAGCAAAGCAAACGTAGTGAACCACTCAGATATCATGGTAAACATGCTCTCTGTCCACCTCTGTGCAATTCTCTGGCAGTGTGTGCTATCTACACAACACAGGGAAGGAGCATTTTCCCTCCTGTGATGGCTCCTTACACAACTCCGATCAGTAACCTGCAAGGACCAGGATATGAGACACATTACAACATCACCACCTGAAAGTTCATCTCCGAGTCACACACCATCCTGACCTGGAATCCATATTGTCGTTCCTTCACTGTCGCTGAGTCAAATCCAGTAACTCCCTCCTGAAGTGCAAGGCCAGCAGGAATAAGCCATCACATGTTGCCCTTGAGAATGTGATGGTGAGCTGCTTTTTGACATTGCTGCTGTCCATTGGGTGTTGGGGAGGAAGTGTCTGGATTTGACTCAGTGACAGCAATGGAACAGTGATAGCGTTCCAAGTCAGCATGGTGTGTGTATTGGAGGTGATGTTGCTGCTGGTGATGTTCTCAGTTTCTGCTCTGTCTAGGAATAGTGTTTACTGGTTAGGAAGGTGCTGTTGAAGGAGTCTTGGTGAGTTCGTGCAGTGGATCTTGTTAGTGTGACAGACTGCAGTCCCTGTACAATGGTGATGGAGGAGGTTAATGTTTATTAGATGTGATGGGTTGACACTCTAATTCCCCTCGGTACCTGTGGTTTGCTGTGTTTTCTTTTCTCTCAATCCATCTTTGCCTCTCGGTTGCATTCTGTCTCTCTCACCTGTCTGTAAATGTGATTCTCCCACACTCCCTTTTCTCTGTGCAAATATAATTCCCAAGCATCATACATTTGTTCACATGTGAGTTCTGTTTCTGTCACTGTGTGTGTATGTGTTAATCTCTCTCTGTGTCCCTGTGTGTATCAGTGATCCTCTCTCTTTGTCCCTGTGCACATCTGTGATATCCTTCCCTCTCTCGTTCACGTGTCCTGAGCCTTTTAAAGCAAAGCTAACTTAGTGAACCACTCAGATATCATGGTAAACATGCTCTCTGTCCACCTCTGTGCAATTTACTGGCAGTGTGTGCTATCTACACGACACAGGGAAAGAGCATTTCCCTCCTGTGATGGCTCCTTACACACCTCCGATCAGTAACCTGCAAGGACCAGGATATGAGACATATTACAACATCACCACCTGAAAGTTCATCTCCGAGTCACACACCATCCTGACCTGGAATCCATATTGTCGTTTCTTCACTGTCACTGAGTCAAATCCAGAAACTCCCTCCTGAACTGCAAGGCCAGCAGGAATAAGCCATCACCTGTTGCCCTTGAGAATGTGATGGTGAGCTGCTTTTTGACATTGCTGCTTTCCATTGGGTGTTGGGGAGGAAGTGTCTGGATTTGACTCAGTGACAGCAATGGAACAGTGATAGCGTTCCAAGTCAGCATGGTGTATGTATTGGAGGTGATGTTGCTGCTGGTGATGTTCTCAGTTTCTGCTCTGTCGAGGAATAGTGTTTACTGGCTAGGGAGGTGCTGTTGAAGGAGTCTTGGTGAATTCCTGCAGTGGATCTTGTTAGTGGGACAGACTGCAATCCCTGTCCAATGGTGATGGACGAGGTTAATGTTTATAGTCTGGGATGGGGTGACGCCAATTCCCCTCAATACCTGTGGTTTGCTGTGTTTGCTTTCCTCTCAATCCATCTTTGCCTCTCGGTTGCATTCTGTCTCTCTCACCTGTCTGTACCTGTGATTCTCCCACACTCCCTTATCTCGGTGCAAATATAATTCCCAAGCATCATACCTTTGTTCACATGTGAATTCTGTTTCTGTCACTGTGTGTGTCTGCGTTAATATCTCTGTGTCACGTGTGTATCTGTGACTCTTTCTCAGTGTCCCTGTGTGTATCTGTGATTGTCTCTCTGTGTCCCTGTGTGTATCTGTGATTCTCTCTCTGTGTCCCTGTGTGCATCTGTGATCCTCTCTCTCTGTCCCTGTGCATATCTGTGATTGTCTCTCTGTGTCCCTGTGTGTATCTGTGATCCTCTATCTGTGTCCCTGTGCACATCTGTGATATCTTTCCCTCTCTCTTTCACGTGTACAGTGCCTTTAAAAGCAAAGCTAACTTCGTGAACCACTCAAATATCATGGGAAACATGCTCGCTGTCCACCTCTGTGCAATTTACAGTGTGTACTATCTACACAATACAGGGAAGGAGCATTTTCCCTCCTGTGATGGCTCCTTACACACCTCCGATCAGTAACCTGCAAGGACCAGGATATGAGACACATTACAACATCACCACCTGAAAGTTCATCTCCGAGTCACACACCATCCTGACTTGGAATCCATATTGTCGTTCCTTCACTGTCGCTGAGTCAAATCCAGTAACTCCCTCCTGAACTGCAAGGCCAGCAGGAATAAGCGATCACATGTTGCCCTTGAGAATGTGATTGTGAGCTGCTTTTTGACATTGCGGCTGTCCATTGGGTGTTGGGGAGGAAGTGTCTGGATTTGACTCAGTGACAGCAATGGAACAGTGATAGCGTTCCAAGTCAGCATGGTGTGTGTATTGGAGGTGATGTTGCTGCTGGTGATGTTCTCAGTTTCTGCTCTGTCTCGGAATAGTGTTTACTGGTTAGGAAGGTGCTGTTGAAGGAGTCTTGTTGAATTCCTGCAGTGGATCATGTTAGTGGGACAGACTGCAGTCCCTGTACAATGGTGATGGAGGAGGTTAATGTTTATTAGATGTGATGGGGTGACACTCTAATTCCCCTCTGTACCTGTGGTTTGCTGTGTTTGCTTTTCTCTCAATCCATCTTTGCCTCTCGGTTGCATTTTGTTTCTCTCACCTGTCTTTACCTGTGATTCTCCCACACTCCCTTATCTCTGTGCAAATATAATTCCCAAGCATCATACCTTTGTTCTCATGTGAATTCTGTTTCTGTCACTTTGTGTGTCTGTGTTAATCTCTCTGTGTCCCTGTGTGTATCTGTGATTCTCTCTGTGTCCCTGTGTGTATCTGTGATTCTCTCTCTCTGTGGCCCTGCGGTTATCTGTGATTCTCTTTGAGTCCCTGTGTCGGTCTATTTCATTGTCTTTTGTGTACATGTGAACATGTTCACATGTCTGTTGTGGTGTCTGTCGATGCAAATCTTTCACAATCTCCCTGTGATTCTATTTCACAATCGTTTTGTTTACCTTGGATTCTCTCTGTGTCTCTGTGTGTATCTCTGATTCTTTCTCTCTGTTCCTGTGTGTATCTGTGATTCTCTCGATGACCCTGTGTGCACCAATGATTTTCTCGCTGTGTCCCTGTGTGTATCTCTGATTCTTTCTCAGTGTCCCGGTGTGTATCTGTGATTCTCTCTCTGTCTCCCTTGTGTATCTATGATTCTTTCCCTGTGTTCCTGTGTGTATATGTGAATCTCTCACTGTGTCCCTGTATGCATCTGTGACTCTGTGTGTATCTGTGATTCTGTCTCTGTGTATCCATGTGTGTATCTGTGATTCACCCTCTGTCTCCCTGTGTATATCTGTGATAATCTCTCTGTGTGTCCCTGTGTGTTTCTCTGATTCTCTCTCGCTGTGTGCCCCGGTGTGTAGCTGTGATTCTCTCTCTCTCTGTGTCCCTGTGTGTTTCTGTGATTCTCTCTCTCTCTGTGTCCCTGTGTGTTTCTCTGATTCTCTCTCGCTGTGTGCCCCGGTGTGTAGCTGTGATTCTCTCTCTCTCTGTGTCCCTGTGTGTTTCTGTGATTTTCTCTGCGTTCCTGTGTGTATCTGTGATTCTCTCTCTGTGTGTCCCTGTGTGTATCTGTGATTCTCTCTCTGTGTGTCCCTGTGTGTATCTGTGATTCTCTCGCTGTGTCCCTGTGTCCACCTCTGTGTTCCACAGGAGCAGGCTGAGGAGTAAGAAAAAAATGCCAGGCAAGATGTTGGAATGCTCCTCTTGCAGGATGTGGGAGATCAGGGAGACCTCCGGTATCCCTGACGACAGCACCTGCAAAAGATGGATCCAGCTGCAGCTGCTAGCAAAGCATGTTAGGAAACTGGAGAAGGAGCTTGATGACCTCCATCCAATTCGGGAGAATAAGAAGTATATAGACAGTAGCTTTAGGGAGGTAGTTACACCTAAGCGGCAGAGCACAGGTAATTGGGCTACTGTAAGGAGAAGAAATGGCAGTGTGAAAGGACAGGCAGAGCAGGGTTCCCCTGTGGCCAGACCCCTCCACAACAGGTATACTGAATTGGATACTGTTGTGGGAGATGCTTACCTGGGACAACCTGCGACAGCCGGAACTCTGAGACTGAGTCTGGTTCTACAGTGCAAAAGGGTGGGATGAAGAAGAGGAGAGCAGTAGTGATAGGGGACTCAATGGTCAGAGGTACGGACAGGAGGTTCTGTGGTCGGGACAGAGACTCCCGCATGGTTTGTTGCCTCCCGGGTGCCACGGTTAAGGATGTCTCTGATCGCGTGCACAGCGTTCTAAAGTGGGAAGGTGATCAGCCAGATGTCGTGGTACACGTCGGTATCAATGACGTGGGAAGGAAGAGTGAGGAGGTCCTAAAGTGTGAGTACAAAGAGCTTGGAAGGAAGTTAAAAAGCAGGACCCCGAGGGTAGTAATCTCAGGATTGCGACCTGAGCCACATGCCAGTGAGGGCAGGAGTAGGATGCTGGGGCGGATGAACACGTGCTGAGGAACTGGTGCAGGGGGCAGGGTTTCCAATTCTTGGATCATTGGGACCTCTTCTGGGGCAGGTGGGACCTGTACAAGAGAGACGGGTTACACTTAAACTACAAGGGGACCAATATACTTGCAGGGAGATTTGCTAGTGTTATTGGGGAGCGTTTAAACTAGATTTGCAGGGGGGTGGGAACCAGAGTGCCAGAGCAGATAGTGGAGCAGGGGTAAAAAGACAGGTTAGTTCAAGCAAAATCACAAATGGAAGGGTAGAGTGTGGTGGAAATAATTTTTTGAGGTGTGTCTATTTCAATGCCAGGAGTATTGTGGGGAAGGCAGATGAGCTGAAGGCGTGGATAGACACATGGAAATATGACATTATAGCCATGAGTGAAACTTGGCTATAGGAGGGGCAGGACTGGCAGCTCAATGTTCCAGGGTTCCAATGTTTCAGGCGGGATAGAGACTGAGGGATAAAAGGTGGGGGGATGGCATTGTTGGTCGGGGAAAATGTTACAGCGGTACTCATCCAGACACACGGAACAACCATGGGGACCAAATTCGCACCTCAATATGCCAACATCTTCATGCACAGGTTCGAACAAGACTTCTTCACCGCACGGGAGCTTCAACCGATGCTATACACTAGATACATCGATGATATTTTCTTCCTTTGGACTCATGGTGAACAATCACTGAAACAACTCTATGATGACATCAACAAGTTCCATCCCACCATCAGACTCACCATAGACTACTCTCCGGAATTAGTTGCATTCTTGGACACACGCATCTCCATTAAGGACGGTCACCTCAGCACCTCACTGTCCCGCAAGCCCACGGATAACCTCACGATGCTCCACTTCTCCAGCTTCCACCCTAAACACGTTAAAGAAGCCATCCCCTACGGACAAGCCCTCCGAATACACAGGATCTGCTCGGATGAGGAGGATCGCAACAGACACCTCCAGACGCTGAAAGATGCCCTCATAAGAACAGGATATGGCGCTCAACTCATCGATCAACAGTTCCAACGCACCACAGCGAAAAACCGCACCGACCTCCTCAGAAGACAAACACGGGACACAGTGGACAGAGTACCCTTCGTCGTACAGTACTACCCCGGAGCGGAGAAGCTACGGCATCTCCTCCGGAGCCTTCAACATGTCATTGATGAAGACGAACATCTCACCAAGGCCATCCCCACACCCCCACTTCTTGCCTTCAAACAACCGCACAACCACAAACAGACCATTGTCCGCAGCAAACTACCCAGCCTTCAGGAGAACAGTGACCATGACACCACACAACCCTGCCACAGCAACCTCTGCAAGACGTGCCGGATCATCGACACAGATGCCATCATCTCACGTGAGAACACCATCCACCAGGTACACAGTACATACTCTTGCAACTCGGCCAATGTTGTCTACCTGATACGCTGCAAGAAAGGATGTCCCGAGGCATGGTACATTGGGGAAACTATGCAGACGCTGCGCCAACGGATGAATGAACTCTGCTCGACAATCACCAGGCAAGACTGTTCTCTTCCTGTTGGGGAGCACTTCAGCAGTCACGGGCATTCGGCCTCTGATATTCGGGTAAGCGTTCTCCAAGGCGGCCTTCCCGACACACGATGGCGCAGAGTCGCTGAGCAGAAACTGATAGCCAAGTTCCGCACACACGAGGACGGCCTCAACCGTGATATTGGGTTCATGTCACACTAGCTGTAACCCGCACAGTTGCCTGGACCTGCCGAGTTTCACTGGCTGTCTTGTCTGGAGACAACACACATCTTTTTAGCCTGTCTTGATGCTCTCTCCACTCACGTTGTTTTGTTTCTTAAAGACTTGATTAGCAGTAAGTATTCGCATTCCAACCATTATTCATGTAAATTGAGTTTGTGTCTTTATATGCCCTATTTGTGAACAGAATTCCCACTCACCTGAAGAAGGGGCTTGGAGCTCTGAAAGTTTGTGTGGCTTTTGCAACCAAATAAACCTGTTGAACTTTAACCTGGTGTTGTTAAACTTCTTACTGTGTTTACCCCAGTCCAACGCCGGCATCTCCACATCACAGCTTTTATTAACAGGGGGTTGGAGTTTAAGAGCCGTGGGGTTATGCTGCAACTGTACAGGACCTTGGTGAGACCACATTTGGAATATTGTGTGCAGTTCTGGTCACCTCACTATAAGAAGGATGTGGAAGCGCTGGAAAGAGTGCAGAGGAGATTTACCAGGATGCTGCCTGGTTTGGAGGGTAGGTCTTATGAGGAAAGGTTGCGGGAGCTAGGGCTGTTCTCTCTGGAGCGGAGGAAGCTGAGGGGAGACTTAATAGAGGTTTATAAAATGATGAAGGGGATAGATAGAGTGAACGTTCAAAGACTATTTCCTCGGGTGGATGGAGCTATTACAAGGGGGCATAACTATAGGGTTTGTGGTGGGAGATATAGGAAGGATATCAGAGGTAGGTTCTTTACGCAGAGAGTGGTTGGGGTGTGGAATGGACTGCCTGCAGTGATAGTGGAGTCAGACACTTTAGGAACATTTAAGCGGTTATTGGATAGGCACATGGAGCACACCAGGATGATAGGGAGTGGGATAGCTTGATCTTGGTTTCAGATAAAGCTCGGCACAACATCGTGGGCCGAAGGGCCTGTTCTGTGCTGTACTGTTCTATGTTCTATGAGTGCAGAGAAGGTTTACCAGGATGTTGCCTGGTATGGAGGGTCTTAGCTATGAGGAGAGATTGGGTAAACTGGGGTTTTTCTCCCTGGAAAGACGGAGAATGAGGGGAGACCTAATACAGGTGTACAAAATTATGATGGGTATCGATAGGGAGAACAGTGGGAAGCTTTTTCCCAGGTCGGAGGTGACGATCACGAGGGGTCACGGGCTCAAGGTGAGAGCAGCGAGGTATAACTCAGATATTCGAGGGATGTTTTTTACACAGAGGGTGGTGGGGGCCTGGAATGCGCTGCCAAGTAGGGTGGTGGAGGCAGACACGCTGGCATCGTTTAAGACTTACCTGGATAGTCACGTGAGCATTTTGGGAATGGAGGGATACAAACGATTGGTCTAGTTGGACCAAGGAGCGGCACAGGCTTGGAGGGCCGAAGGGCCTGTTTCCTGTGCTGTACTGTTCTTTGTTCTTTGTTCTTTTTTTTGTTTGAGGGGAATTAAAGATGATTTGGGCGGGGGGGGGGGGGGGTACGGGGCTGAGAGGGATTTGGAGGGGGATTGAAGAGGGTTTGGGCAGTGGGGGAGGGTACGGTGCTGAGAGGGATTTGGAGGGGGATTGAAGAGGGTTTGGGCAGTGCAGAGGGTGGGGCGGGGATTGCTATGGGCCTGAGAGGTATTTACATAAGAACATAAGAAATAGGAGCAGGAGTAGGCCATCTAGCCCCTCGAGCCTGCCCCGCTATTCAATAAGATCATGGCTGATCTGAAGTGGATCAGTTCCACTTACCCGCCTGATCCCCATAACCCTTAATTCCCTTACCGATCAGGAATCCATCTATCCGTGATTTAAACATATTCAACGAGGTAGCCTCGACCACTTCAGTGGGCAGAGAATTCCAGAGATTCACCACCCTCTGAGAGAAGAAGTTCCTCCTCATCTCTGTCCTAAACTGACCCCCCTTTATTTTGAGGCTGTGCCCTCTAGTTCTAGATTCCTTTCTAAGAATCTCTCCACCTCTACCCTATCCAGCCCCTTCATTATCTCATCGGTCTCAATAAGATCCCCCCTCAGCCTTCTAAATTCCAACGAATACAAACCCAATATGCTGAGTCTCTCCTCATAATCAACACCCCTCATCTCTGGTATCAACCTGGTGAACCTTCTCTGCACTCCCTCCAAAGCCAATATATCCTTCCGCAAATAAGGGGACCAATACTGCACACAGTATTCCAGCTGCGGCCTCACCAATGCCCTGTACAGGTGCATCAAGACATCCCTGCTTTTATATTCTATCCCCCTTGCGATATAGGCCAACATCCCATTTGCCTTCTTGATCACCTGTTGCACCTGCAGACTGGGTTTTTGCGTCTCGTGCACAAGGACCCCCAGGTCCCTTTGCACAGTAGCATGTTGCAATTTTTTTCCATTTAGATAATAATCCAATTTGCTATTATTTCCTCCAAAGTGAATAACCTCGCATTTGTCAACGTTATACTCCATCTGCCAGATCCTCGCCCACTCACTCAGCCTGTCCAAATCTCTCTGCAGACCTTCTACGCCCTCCACACGATTCACTTTTCCACTTATCTTTGTGTCGTCTGCAAACTTTGTTACCCTACACTCAGTCCCCTCCTCCAGATCGTCTATATAAATGGTAAATAGTTGAGGCCCCAGTACCGATCCCTGCGGCACGCCCCTAGTTACCATCCGCCAACCAGAAAAGCACCCATTTATTCCAACTCTCTGCTTCCTGTTGGATAGCCAATCCCCAATCCACGCTAACACCCTACCTCCAATCCGTGCGACCCAATCTTCTGCAGCAACCTTTTGTGAGGCACCTTATCAAACGCCTTTTGGAAATCCAAGAACACCGCATCCACCGGTTCCCCTCCGTCAACCGCACTAGTCACATCTTCATAAAAATTCAACAAGTTCGTCAAGCACGACTTTCCCCTCATGAATCCATGCTGCGTCTGCTTAATCGAACCATTCTTACCCAGATGGCCTGCTATTTCTTCTTTAATGATGGATTCCAGCCTTTTCCCAACTACAGACATTAAGCTAACCGGCCTGTAGTTACCCGCCTTTAGTCTATTTCCTTTTTTAAACAGCGGCGTAACATTAGCCGTTTTCCAATCCGCCGGCACTACCCAGAATCCAAGGAATTTTGATAAATAACCACTGACGCATCCGCTATTACCTCTGACATTTCTTTCAGTACCCTGGGATGCATTTCATCCGGGCCCGGGGACTTGTCCACCTTCAGTCACGTTAGTCTACCCAGCACTGCCTCCCTGGTAACATTAATTGTATTAAGTACCTGGGGCTGAATGGGGCCTCCTCCTGTTCCTGTGTAACAGGCTGGAGAAGGGGCTGAATGGGGCCTCCTCCTGTTCCAGTGTAACAGGCTGGAGAAGGGGCTGCATGGGGCCTCCTCCTGTTCCTGTGTAACAGGCTGGAGAAGGGGCTGAATGGGGCCTCCTCCTGTTCCTGTGTAACAGGCTGGAGAAGGGGCTGAATGGGGCCTCCTCCTGTTCCAGTGTAACAGGCTGGAGAAGGGGCTGAATGGGGCCTCCTCCTGTTCCTGTGTAACAGGCTGGAGAAGGGGCTGAATGGGGCCTCCTCCTGTTCCTGTGTAACAGGCTGGAGAAGGGGCTGAATGGGGCCTCCTCCTGTTCCTGTGTAACAGGCTGGAGAAGGGGCTGAATGGGGCCTCCTCCTGTTCCTGTGTAACAGGCTGGAGAAGGGGCTGAATGGGGCCTCCTCCTGTTCCAGTGTAACAGGCTGGAGAAGGGGCTGAATGGGGCCTCCTCCTGTTCCTGTGTAACAGGCTGGAGAAGGGGCTGAATGGGGCCTCCTCCTGCTCCTGTGTAATAGGCTGGAGAAGGGGCTGAATGGGGCCTCCTCCTGTTCCTGTGTAACAGGCTGGAGAAGGGGCTGAATGGGGCCTCCTCCTGTTCCTGTGTAACAGACTGGGGAAGGGGCTGAATGGCCTCCTCCTGTTCCTTGTAACAAAGAACAAAGAAAATTACAGCACAGGAACAGGCCCTTCGGCTCTCCAAGCCTGCTCCGACCATGTTTAATTTAGATAAATGCAAGGTGATACATTTTGGTGAATCGAACCAACACAGGACTTACTCAGTTAATGGTAGGGTGTTGGTGAGAGTTACAGAACAAAGGGATCTCGGGGTACAGATTGACAGCTCCTTGAAAGTGGAGTCACAGTTGGATAGAGTGGTGAAGAAGGCATTCCACATGCTTGGTTTCATTGGTCAGAACATGGAATACAGGAGTTGGGACGTCTTGTTGAAGTTGTACAAGACATTGGTAAGACCACACTTGGAATGCTGTGTATTGTTCTGGTCACCCTTATAAAAAGGAGATTATTAAGCTAGAAAGTGTGCAGAAAAGAATTACTGGGATGCTATGGGGTCCTGATGGTTTGAGTTATAATGAGAGGCTGGATACTCTGGGACTTTTTTTCCCTTGAGTTGGCTTAGTGGTGTTCTTAGAGAGGTCTCTAAAATAATGAGGGCATGGATACAGCAGCTTTATAGAACCTTAGTTAGGCCGCACTTGGAATATAGTGTTCAATTCTGATCGACACACTACCAGAAAGATGTGGAGAATTTGGAGAGGGTTCAGAAAAGATTTACCAGGATGATTTCTAGGATGGAGGGCATTAGCTCTGAGGAGAGATTGGAGAAACTTGGTTTGTTCTCACTGGAACGACGGAGGTTGAGGGATGACCTGATAGAATTCTACAAGATTATGAGGGGCATGGACAGAGTGGATAGTCAGAAGCTTTTTACCAGGGTGGAAGATTCAAAATCTAGGGGGCATAGGTTTAAGGTGTGAGGGGCAAGGTTTAAAGGAGATGTACAAGGCAAGTTTTTTTTACACAGAGGATGGTGGGTGCCTGGAACTCGCTGCCGGGGGAGGTAGTGGAAGCAGATACGATAGTGGGCTTTACGGAACGTCTGGACAAATCCATGAATAGGATGGGAATAGTTCAGTCGGGCAGCATGGTTGGTGCAGGCTTGGAGGGCCGAAGGGCCTGTTCCTGTGCTGTAATTCTCTTTGTTCTTTGGAGAACAAACAAGCTACTCAACATCTTTTCCAAAAGGAAGGGGAGTCTAAAACTCGAAGACATAGATTTAAGGTGAGAGGGGAGAGGGTCCAGAGGGCAATTCTTTTCACACATAGGGTGGTGAGGGATTGGAACAAGCTGCCAGAGGTCGTAGTAGAAGCGGAAACAATTTTATATTTTAAAAAGCATTCAGACAGTTATTCTGGTAAGATTGGTATGGAGGGATTTGGGCCAAACGCAAGGCATTTGATACGAGCTTTATGGTTAAAAACTGGGTGGCAGGGAAAAGTTGGGCCAAAGGGCCCATTTGTATCTGAGCTCTGTTTTCTGCCCGGAAACCATTTCTCAATCCATCCCAGTATTTTCCAAATTTGTGGATTGGACACAGTAAATTGCCGTTTACTGTCCAAAGCTGTGTTGGTTCGGTGGATTCAGGTAAATGTGTGGGGTTACGGGGATAGGGCTGGGTCAAGGGCCTTGGTAAGATACTGTGTCAGAGAGTCAGTACAGACTCGATGGGCTGAATGGTCTCCTTCTGCACTGCAGGGATTCTGTGACTCTACTATTAAGCTAAAATGCTGACAATGCTGCCTATTTCTGTGCACTTTGGCAAACGTTCTGCCTCATCACCGGGTGACACGGTGGCACAGTGGTTAGCACTGCTGACTCACAGCGCCAGGGATCTGGGTTCGATTCCCCGCCTCGAGTGACTGTCTGTGTGGAGTTTGCACGTTTGCTAAATTGCCCCTCAGTGTCAGGGGGATTCGGGCCTGGGTGGGATGATTGTCGGGGCAGGCTTGTTGGGCTGAATGGCCTCATTCTGCAGGGTAGGAATTCTATGGCTCTTGGATCTTAAATGGTTGATAAATAGTGAAACTGAGACACAAACTGGGGCTTTGCAGCAGCAGACAGAATGGGAATCATTGCATCCTGCAGGGATTTTTATTACAGAATCAATTTCAGAAAATTTACAACTCAAAATTCACAACAGCAAAGTGTGGGATTGCAAACTTGGAATGATTAGCCCAGGACTAAAGTTTAAAAGCTACAGATTGACATTCAGAAACAAGAGATGGCCTCACATCTTCAATTCTGTGATTGTCTGCCATCTCCTGCTCTGAATATTACAAAATCTCTGCCCCCTTCATGCGTCTGGAGACTTTGAAAGTTACGCAGACATTGGTAAAACTTTCCTTTATCTCGCGGCATTTCCTGTGAAATACTCAACTTCTGCAAAGAGACACAATCTAATTGACACTTTCTGAATCTCCTTTCAAACAACCTCCCAACCCCACTGTGCAGGATGCAGGAATGTCACCTTTTGTCACATTCCTCAACACAATTGTTGACACGTTTTTGGGACAGGAAAAGTAGATTCAACTGACAGATTCTGAGCCCCAGGTTGAATCTTTAAGATGTAAAAATGAACTGAAAGCCCAGGTCTCTCTGTTCCTGCAACTATTTTAACATCAACCCATTGATTTTAAATTGATTCTCCTGTGTGTAAAAAATCATCGATCAACTTCAGGTTTGAACATTAATAAGCGACTGAGCATCAACTGTGAATTATAGAAGGTAGTTCCAAACTAATATCACACCTGGTGTGGCAAAGTGTTCCTGAATTTCACTCCGAAAAGTCTAAAACCCTAAACATGGTCTAAAATCCAATGTCCCCCAAATCCTGTCCCCATCAAACACTCCCAGGACAGGTACAGCACAGGGTTAGGAACAGAGTAAAGCTCCCTCTACACTGTCCCCCATCAAACACTCCCAGGACAGGTACAGCACAGGGTTAGGTACAGAGTAAAGCTCCCTCGACACTGTCCTCATTAAACACTCCCAGGACAAATACAGCACGGGGTTCAATACAGAGTAAAGCTCCTTCTACACTGTCTCCATCAAACACTCGCAGGACAGGGACAGCACGGGGTAAGATACAGAGTAAAGCTCGCTCTACACTGTCCCCTTCAAACACTCCCAGGACAGGGACAGCACGGGGTAAGATACAGAGTAAAGATCCTTCTACACTGTCCCCATCAAACACTCCCAGGACAGGGACAGCACGGGGTTAGATACAGAGTAAAGCTCGCTCTACACTGTCCCCATAAAACACTCCCAGGAGAGATACAGCACGGGGTTAGATACAGAGTAAAGCTCCCTCAGTTTCAGTTTATTTAGGAGTGTCACAAGTAGGCTGACATTAACACTGCAATGAAGTTACTGTGAGAATCCCCTAGTCTCCACACTCCGGCGCCTGTTCGGGTTACACTGAGGGAGAATTTAGCACGGCCAATGCACCCTAACCAGCACATCTTTCAGACTGTGGGAGGAAACCGGAGCACCCGGAGGAAACCCACGCAGACACGGGGAGAACGTGCAGACTCTGCACAGACAGTGACCCAAGCCGGGAATCGAACCCGGGTCCCTGGCGCTGTGAGGCAGCAGTGCTAACCACCGGTGATAAGGGGGAGAGTTAACAGAAAGCAGCTGGTGAGAATATACTGGCCGCTTTTAATTTAATCCAAATTAATGAATTAGAAACTTTTCACCTACGGAATTGACATCCGAGGATTTCAGTTTAAAATCCCATTGAAGCTCCCTGTATAATGATGGGATGTTTTTGCCTGTATTTAGTAATTAGTGACTTCATATCTCACAGGGAGATTAATAAAACTTTTTTCCAATTGATAGGGACAGCTCAATGGACAAAACTGATGTGAGAAAGGGGCAAATCCTTTGAAAATGGAGGCAGAGAGGAGGCTTTGTTCAACTCCCATTCTTTCCCTGTCTTCAGCAGGCTGGGCAGGAAGTGTGAGCAGAGAGGGGGGGATAGACAGACACACACTGACACAATCCCCCCAATACACTCACTCACACATCCCCATTCCCCCTCCACTCGCTGGGTTGTGGGGAGCGGCTGCAAGGATTTTCAGGGCTGCTGTGGGGGGGTCAGGGGGTTTTTGAAATGGACGAACACGACCTACAGGGGAAAAGAAATAAAGTTTGAAACTAAACTAAAGAAACTAAAGACAGGAACTTGCAGAATCCATTGCCGGCCTGCATTAACATATCAAGAGTCAGTCTGACATTGCCACAAACTCCTCTGGGGTGAGAGGGGGAGGGGGGGTGAATTAGCATCTCAATAGAGAGACAGACATTGTAAACATGTCAGAGACTTCGGGTGGGGTTTGCATCCAGCACACTCAGGATAAATGTGAATCTGAGAGCCTTCAGTCCCCACACCAATAATCCCCCTGCACTGAAAACATTCCCACTCTGATTCAGTGTGTGTGTGTGTCAGTGTGTGTGTCAATCTGCTTTTTGACCTGTGCTTTGCTTGTGTGGACATGATGCTGAATGGACTTGAATGGAAATGCTGGACTCCTCGCTGTGATATGTTGTGTGTCTTATTGTTAAAATGGCCGTGTCTCTGTTTCTCTCTCTTTTTAACCAATTTTTATCTCTCTTTCTCCTGAGGAATTTTGAAAACTGGGGATGTGTCGCGGATCCAAAGGACGGGAATGTTTGTGACCAGGACGAGGGAGAGGAGCTTCTTCCAGAGGGAGGGCTGACTGAGGCTTCACCCGCGTGAGTTGTGTGTGTTTATTACCCTGATCCAGATTTAATGTTTCATATCAGAGGGAGCGAGATCTGAATGAGAGTGGAATAGAGAGACAGAGAGAAACACACAGGGAGGGAACTGTCTCAATCTCTTTAGTCTTGTAAGGGAAATTGTATTAGATATTGTATGAGCTAGGTATGAAATTCAGATTCACAGGTTTTAGTAAAATGATATAGCAGATTTAGGTGAGTAGTGAGATGGGTATATAACCTAAAGTAACTTCGTGTGACCTAATATAATCAAGTGTAATCGATATGATCAAAGTGGAGGAACTAGAGAAGTAATATAGCAATCACTAATTAAGGAAAGCAGACAATAGTCACTTAAGAAAACAAGGAAGACTGCTCGGTGGTTCAACTTAATAGTGGACCATAAATCAGCAGAGAGAATGTCTTTTCTTCTAAACACATTAGTGGACCATAAATTAGCAGAGAGAATGTCTTTTCTTCTAAACGCATTCGGCCTTAGCCTGCAAAACCACGATTATTACACAAACAGAAAAATTCAGATAAGAGCAAGAGTTATAACCACCATGGTTTAAGAGACAACGAGATATAACAGGGAGCGACCAATTGCAAAGAAAACAGATAAAGGGTCAACTAAAACTAATGGTGGCCAAAGAAAGGTCGGGCTGTAGGGTAAGATAACAACCAAGGACAGGCTGTAAAAGGGAGAGGAGGATCTTGAGATATGAGGCTGAAATGTACATAAAAGAGTGTAAGCCCAAGGGCTCTTTGGAGTGTTCCGGACGTTCCCGACTTTATCTCTTGTGCTGAGAAATAAAGTCTATTGCTTGGAAGATCGCTGCTCAGACTCTCTGTTTTAATTGATGTGAATAAATTGTCGTCCTGGGGAACCACGACAAAATTGGCGCTGCTTAGCAGGGTTGGTGAGAGATCGCCCAGAAAAGCATCTGGAAGGAGTAGCGGAGACGGTGGTCCGACCGGAACCGAGAAGTCCCCAGCCGGCCTTCTGTCAACAAGGTAAGCAGACTTGCATGCATGTAAATCCTTGTTGTCAGAAAGGGGTTTTCTCGAGGCCCGGTGCGCCCGGCTCTCTGCTGGTCCTGGATCTCCCCAACCCAAAAAGATATCCTGCACAGGTAAAACCAAATTGTGTAAAAATTTTGAGAGACTGAGTCTGATCCGAAGAGCAGAATTTTTGCATGCAAAAGCGCGCTGCGAATACTGTATTGTCTGTGAATGGGTAAAAAGTGAGACGGGAAAAAGGCCGAAAGCTAAAGTAATGCAATTAGGTTCAGTCAAGCGGTTTGGAGCGGGTTTTTCAGGTCACGACTTGCCCAGAAGAGAGTAAGTGTGGGAAAATCTGCCAGTCCAAACCTACCCAGGACCTCGGGTAAGGGACGTCAACCGAGAGGGAGAGAGATCAGTGAGAGATCACTCTCTGACCTAATACAGTAGCCAAAAGCACAGGAGTGGATTTTAACCACAGGAAAGGGGAGTAGCAGCTAGAATAGAGGAAGTAAAAGACCAATTTGAACAAACTGGTCTGAGGTAACAGCGTGGAGAACAGAAATAAGAGGAGAGTCGGAACATAGGTAGGGTAATAACTAACAACTTGGAAAAATTACCCTGACAAAACTGCCTGGTGGCAAGATTGAAAATAACTAATCTTTGAATAATAACAAAAACGGAAGCAACACTGGATTGGAAAAAGATTACACACATAATTAACTTAGAGGAGATAAAGAATGAGTGGCCGTATGTAAAATGGGAAAGAGTAGTCGATAGGAATTGGATAGACGAAATAAAATTGGAAACCCTAGAGAAATTAATAAAGGGATCTGACCGATACAGGATTCTTATACACATAGACGAGCAAGTGAAAACCTACTACCCTCTGGCCCGGGAGAGGAAGATAGTGCCGGGACAGGGGACTACGGGGAAGTGGATATCAGGACCCCGGTTAGAATTACAGATAGTGGCAAAAGAAATCCAAAGGAAAGGTAAACAGGGGACTGAGCACGGAAAAACAATACAGCAAGTAATAATCACTGTAATACCTAACTCTGACGGACTAAGTGACAAAAATTGCGACAGTGATCCAAAAGGACGAGTAATGGTGCACCAAGTTAAGACACCAGTGGAGATATTAGGGGATAAGTTCCCAGCCCTTAGGGGAGATATAGAACACGTCTCTAAAAAATGGGCCAAAAGAACAAATAAGACCGATACACAGTGGCCGGAGGAAGGCACATGGTCCATAGAGAGGTGTGAGGACCAGAAGGGAATGATAAAGAACTATAAGATTAAGGATAAATCGAGCAAAAGAGGGGAAAAGCGAGAAAAGGAGTTAGAGATATTAGCCCTATTCCAACAAGAAGGGAAAGAGAGAAGAGGGGTATGGAGGGGAGGTAGGATGCAGATGCCAGTACAACTTGAGGAAAAAGCAAAATTGGAAGATCCAAACGTAGCCCCACCCCCATACTTAGAGAAACAGAGCTCCACGGGACTGTACCCAGTTATATCAGGCACAGTTGGAGGAGATCAAAAGCAAGGATAAGCTAAAGGCAAAAGAGGATCTCGCACCCAGAAAAATAGCACCAATGATGGTGGAGCAAAAGCCAGAGGAAATACCTGCACTAATCAAAGGGGGGAGCGGAGATGGAGGCCAGCCCGTCATAACCTATAACATTTCTGCCTTCCCACTGTCCATGAACCCAGGAGCCTATGGCCTAAATTATCAAAACCCATACGCCCTGCAAAGTCAGACTGACTGGAATAGAAATGGGAAAGGACAGGGAGGTGGTAGGCCACCCTATCAGAATCAGAGAGGACAGGGACAGGTTAATCATCAGACTCCGAGACAGGGACCACTGCCTGGCCCTTCAGGTGTGTGTTGGGGGTGCGGGGAGGCAGGGCACATAAAAAGGAATTGCCCGCGGAATTTCCCCAGACAGGGAGAAAACCAGCAGCAGACAGGCCAACAACTGATCCAAGGATCGCCAAACAGCATCCCGATGTTTCAAGGGCCGGTAAACCATCAGAATTCCCCATAGGGAGGCCCAGAGAACCCCGAAATGGTAGGACAGCACGTACAGATAACAGAAACTGCAGAGCAGGAACCTATAGTTAACGTTAGAGTAGGAGGGATCGAGGTCCCCATGATGATAGACACCGGCGCCACATGTACGTGCATGCAAACGAAATATGCGGATCACTTACCATTGTCAAACCAGTTTGTAAAAACTGTGGGGTTCTCGGGGAAAGTAACATTAGCTCGAATGACGACGCCGGTGCCTGTTACCATTGGAAATAAGACAACCCATGTACCTATTTTAGTATGTGATAAAACTCCTTTAAATCTATTGGGAAGGGATGCAATCCTAGGTTTAGGACTGAAATTAGAATGCACTGAACAAGGAATTGATTTGATGGGAATGTATCCACTTGAAATACCAGGAAAGGAAGGGGTTAATGTATATTGGTTGGGAGATATAGAGGAACAAGTTAAAAAACAGATATGGGAAGTTTGGGGAAAGCTTATAAACACTTGGGTTCCACAAGCCAAATGGCCAAGAACAGAATTACACAGTACAATGATATTTGATGAAGGGCAGGAACCTGAGATACAGGAGAAATGGGAAAGGGAGGCAGGACGAGAACAGGAAATAAAGTCAGGAAGTATTTTAATCGGACTAGAGGGAGTAGCCCTCACCATTGTTAGGAATGAATGGGTTAACAAATGGTTCTCTGTATCTGGGGCGGAGCCACATGTCACATTGAAAGTGAATCCGGGATACAGATCAAAAGACCTAGGACCAATGGTGTTGAGAGCACAAGATTTAGAATTTGTCCAGACAGACAATGTAGATATTTGGACGTCCAGCAATGGACAAATGACGAAAATAATTTTGGATGTTAAAATGCTTGGGAAACCGAAGCAGATAACAATAGGAGTGCAAATCGAGAAACAGGAACTGGAGTGGAGAGAGAGGTTAGAGCAGGATTTGAACTCCCTCCCGCAGGAGTTGTGGTCCAGACAGGACACGGATGTAGGGAGGGTCAAAAACGCTAATCCAGTTGAAGTCAGATTAAAGATAGGATGCCAGGGGCCGTATAGGCCGCAGTACCCAATCAAGACAGAAGCAATTGAAGGAATTAGAGGGACGATTAAGGGATTGATAGAAGCAGGGGTATTAAAAGAAACCCGGAGCAGGTGTAATACACCGCTACTACCAGTGAAAAAGGCGGACGGAGAAAAATGGAGATTGGTGCATGACCTAAGTGCAATTAATGAGGTAGTGGAAGATATGCCAGCAGAGGTTCCAAACCCTTATACCTTGATGACAAATATACCACCTGAAAGTAGATGGTTTACTGTAATAGACCTATGTTCGGCATTTTTTAGTGTGCCACTAGCTCAAGAAAGTCAGTATCTCTTTGCATTTACGTACGAGGGGAAACAATACACATACAATAGGATGCCCCAAGGATTTAAACATTCCCCACATGTATTCAATCAGGTGTTGAGAGCAGATTTAGAAGGAATACAGTTGGAAGGAACACTGATACAATATGTGGATGATTTATTATTATGCACAGGAACACAAGAACAATGCAGGAAGGATAGTTTAAAACTATTGAAAAGACTAGCAGAAGGGGGCCATAAAGTTTCCAGGAAAAAGCTGCAGCTGTGCCAGAAAAAGGTAGAATACTTGGGGAGAGAAATATCAGCAGGACAGAAGGAGATAGCTTCACAGCAAATAGAAGCAGTACTAAAGGTTCCGAAACCACAGACGGTGGGACAAATGATGACATTTTTGGGAATGACAGGATTCAGTTCAGAATGGGTGGAAAGCTATGCCGAAAAAACGCAGGCACTACGAAAGATATTGAAGGAGGCAGGGTGTGACGAATTAAAAGCCAAACTAAAATGGGATAAAGATGCTTCAGACGCATTTGAAAACGTGAAAAGAGAAATGGCACAGGCACCAGCCTTGGCTTTACCGACCTATGACAAGCCCTTTGACTTATTTGTGAGTAACAGAGAAGCCGGATTTGCTACAGCAATGTTAATGCAGGAAAATTGCAAGGGTAGACGAAGGCAGGCTGTAGCATATTACAGTACCAAGCTAGACGACGTAGCAATGGGATACCCTCCGTGCTATCAAGGCCTGGCAGCAGCTTGGTGGGCGTACGAAAAGGCAGCCACGGTCACAATGGGATATCCGATAAACATACATGTATACCATAAGGTAGCTGAATTGATTGAGCAGGGAAAATTTGTGCTGACACCTGCTAGGATCCATCATTATCGAATGCTAACCACATTTCCAGATATCACGATAATAAAGTGCAACAGAGTAAATCCAGCTGATTACATGCCATTACCTCATGAAGGAGAAGAACATGAATGCTTAAGAGAAGCAAAAACATTTATGAAACTGAGAAAAGATTTAAGAGCAGAGGGACTAGTGACAGAAGGGAAAAGGATACTGTATGTAGATGGCTCATGTTACAGGGATCACTTAGGAAACCACGCAGGCTATGCCATAGTTGAACAGAAAGGGGAAACACTTGAAGTCATAGAAGCAGAGAAATGTGAACAGCCCTGTTCAGCCCAACTGGCAGAACTTAAAGCATTGACCAGAGCATGTGAGCTAGCAAACGGGGAAGCATTGGAAATTTATACTGATTCGGCCTATGCCCACGGGGTCTGCCATCTGTTCGGGGCAATATGGAAGCAAAGGGGATTTATGAAAAGCGGAGGAGGACCAATACAACACGAAGGTCAAATCAGGGCTTTAATAAGGGCCATGATGGGTCCAAGGGAATTAGCCATAATTAAGTGTCAGGCGCATAAAAAGGGAGCAGACAGCATCACACAGGGAAACACCAAAGCCGACAAGGCAGCTAAAGAAGCGTCAGGATGCATTGAGGCTACGATAGCCCCAGTAGAAATAGCAAGGCCGCACCCAGGGCCAGGTACGGGGGATATCGAACCTCATATCACATTAGAAGATGTAGCACAGTTACAGGAGGAAACCTCTGTAGCTGAAAAGGCAATGTGGAAAGATAGAGGAGCACTACAGGGACAACAGGACAGGATATGGAGAAATGGGGAGGGATTGGTCATAGCACCCACATCATTACTAACCGTACTAATTAGCGAAGCGCATGGAGTGGACCACTGTGCAAGAGGAGAAGTGGCTAGAAAGATCAAGAAGGAAGGATTCTGGTCACCATACCTGCAAAACTCGATTGACTACATACTAAGTCAGTGTGAGGTGTGTGCTCAGAATAACATCAGGAAGGGCATTACTGCCCCAATAGGGCATATACCCATTCCTGAAGGACCATTTAAACATCTATGCATGGACTATGTGGATATGGGAAAGGTGGTGAGGGGGAAAAGATACATGTTAGTGATTATTGATAGATTCAGCAGATGGATAGAAGCAACGCCATCCAAAGATCAAGGATCTGGAACGGTGATTAACTTCCTGTCAAAAGAAATTATCCCAAGATTTGGCATACCCACGCAATTAAGTTCAGACAATGGATCTGCTTTTATAGGAAGGGCACTGAGAGAGACACTCTCGGCACTCCGAATAAAGCAGAAGTTTGGATGTGTATATCATCCTCAATCCCAAGGAATGGTGGAGAGAGCAAACGGGACCCTTAAGGCTAAAATAAGCAACATTTGCAATGAAACAGGGAAAAACTGGATAGATGCTCTGCCATTGGCTCTAATGCAATACAGGAGTCAGGAAAACAGAATCACACATTTGAGCCCACATGAAATGATGACAGGAAGAGTAATGCCGGTACCTAAGATCAGGGGATCAGGAGGTCCTACGCTAGAATGTTTAGATCAAAGCACAAAAGAATATATACAACAATTAACTGTTATACATAGAACTATATTTGAACAGGAAAAAGCCAAGGAGGAGGAGAATCCGGTAACAGAACATCAGATCAAGCCTGGAGATCGAGTATACATCAGAAAGTTCCGGAGACGTGGGAACGAACCGAGACGAGAAGGACCGTTTGAAGTCACCAAAGTGTCTCCCACGGCGTTGCAAGAAGAAGGCAGTACACTGTGGTATCACTTGAACCATTGTACCAGAACGGTACCAGGGGTGGGGGAGAGAAGGGAAATTGAAGAAGTACACAGAGTGGACAGAAGTGATAGCGAGGAAGAAATAGAAATACACGGGGAGAATCGTGGGGAGGAGGAACAGAGCCAAGGAAGAACAAAAAGAATAGAGGATGATGAAAGTAGTTCTGTACATGAGCTGGCTGATGATACAAATGCCCAGCCTGAGCCTATTAGTCAAGGTGCCGAGGGAGGTGAGGACAGGGAAGGGGCCCCATTCCCCACCTGGGACTTGGAAAATATTTCCCTTAGGGACTTCAGTGACCCATAGAAAAGGAGAATGGGATACAGAAGACATAAGGGTGCAGAATCAGGAAGATAGAGTATTAAGACGAACAAAACGTGAACGATTAGTGAGCACAAATACTATTTGGGGAAAAGCGCAGAAAAACAAATGGTGGAAATGGGCAAAGTATACAGGTCAGAGAAACAGTGATGGGAAAGAGTGTGTAGTATGTGCATCAGAGAAACCTAACACCCAAGTAACTGATATACCATGGGGATCAGGAGACTGTAGAACCAGGCAACAAAGCTGGAGAAAGGAAAATTGCCGTCCATATACCACATATATAAGGTATCATATGATAGGGAATCGGAACTACTCGTATGAGAATATAGACTGTTCCGGATCCGCATGTGATAACCTTTGTAAAGGTGATCTGCCGTTGTGTCAATACCACTGCATCCTGTTTGCTGGGGTAAAAAAGGGCATCTACAACTTGACCCACAGATGTCCAAAGTGGCCAAAAACGGCAGTGGACGCGGTCCCAAAGGAATGGAGTGTAGAGCCTAACTTACAAATCCAAGATTGCTATTGGAGGGAAAGTAGCACAGGAAGTAGTGTGGGAAATTACACAGGAGAGTGTGAAAGGATTTGGAATATAACCGATGTTCTTAGTCTGATCATCTCAGAAGGGGGATGGACACCCCCTCCTTATGTGGTAGACTATCAAGAAAATCAACTGGCCGATCTCTGGTGGCTTTGTGGCCCGGAGAAAGGGCTATTGGCAAAATTACCACAGAATTGGAAGGGACTATGTGCCCGAGTTATGCTTGCCCAGAGCACTGTGATACTACCGGTGGAAAGAAAAATTAAATCACAAAGAATTAAGAGGGCATATACCCCTGACCCTACGATAAAATTGGACGCGATCGGACAGCCCCGCGGCATCCCGAATGAGTTCAAAGCTAGGAACGAAATAGCTGCAGGGTTTGAATCCCTCTTTGTTTGGATCACACCCAGCAAGAATACTGAGTGGATCAATTACATCTATTATAATCAGCAGAGGTTTATTAATTATACGAATGATGCCCTGGAGGCCTTAGGAGAGCAGTTGGATGCGACCAGCAAAATGGCGTGGCAAAATCGACAGGCGTTAGATTGGCTCCTGGCAGAGAAAGGAGGAGTGTGTGTTATGTTTGGGGATCAGTGCTGCACATTTATCCCTAATAACACTAATCCAGAGGGGTCATTTACACAAGCCATGAATAAGTTAAGAAATCTTAAGAAAGAAGTGAAAGAAAATGCTGGGTTTGGGCATGAGGTATGGAGTTGGCTGGACAGAATATTAGGAAGATGGGGGGCGTGGTTTGCCAAAGCTGGAGCTGTAGCAATCGCAACAATAATCATTCTGGGATTGATATTTTGTTGTTTTTTACCCGCCCTAAGATCCTTCCTTACCAGAATGGCAGCGCGGCAGATGGTGACGCGGGTGCGAAGCAGCTCACGCTCAAGAGAAAAAACAGAGGAATGGGAAAATCTTGAGCCGCCCCGCTGAATGGATTCACAATGACCTTGGTCGAAGTTGAAACTCGTCACTCTGTAAAATAACTACAATAGTGAAAGATCACCTTGTGGAAACAACAGCACCTTGCTGAAGTCCGCACGAAACCAGGAGAACTTAGTCTGTACACATGAATCAGTCTTTTTCCCTTCCCTAGACAAGAGTGGGAAGGTTTTTGGCTGATGACTGTCAGGGGCAGGCAATCTGGAGGAGCAACCCAAAAATCAGAACCGGGATAGACAAATTATGATAAAGTTAGAATAGGGACACTGATCCCTGACCAAAATAGTCGGCTCCTCCACATCGCCTGGGAAAAGTGATTAAAATAAAATACAAATGGGATTGAGCAAGGGGATTATTTGAACTTGATAATTGGGATGAGGCTAGGGAAGCCTCAAAGGGGGGATTGTAAGGGAAATTGTATTAGATATTGTATGAGCTAGGTATGAAATTCAGATTCACAGGTTTTAGTAAAATGATATAGCAGATTTAGGTGAGTAGTGAGATGGGTATATAACCTAAAGTAACTTCGTGTGACCTAATATAATCAAGTGTAGTCGATATGATCAAAGTGGAGGAACTAGAGAAGTAATATAGCAATCACTAATTAAGGAAAGCAGACAATAGTCACTTAAGAAAACAAGGAAGACTGCTCGGTGGTTCAACTTAATAGTGGACCATAAATCAGCAGAGAGAATGTCTTTTCTTCTAAACACATTAGTGGACCATAAATTAGCAGAGAGAATGTCTTTTCTTCTAAACGCATTCGGCCTTAGCCTGCAAAACCACGATTATTACACAAACAGAAAAATTCAGATAAGAGCAAGAGTTATAACCACCATGGTTTAAGAGACAACGAGATATAACAGGGAGCGACCAATTGCAAAGAAAACAGATAAAGGGTCAACTAAAACTAATGGTGGCCAAAGAAAGGTCGGGCTGTAGGGTAAGATAACAACCAAGGACAGGCTGTAAAAGGGAGAGGAGGATCTTGAGATATGAGGCTGAAATGTACATAAAAGAGTGTAAGCCCAAGCGCTCTTTGGAGTGTTCCGGACGTTCCCGACTTTATCTCTTGTGCTGAGAAATAAAGTCTATTGCTTGGAAGATCGCTGCTCAGACTCTCTGTTTTAATTGATGTGAATAAATTGTCGTCCTGGGGAACCACGACAGTCTCTGCTTTACAACTGACTTGTTGTGCTTGGGTGTCACTGAGAGATTGTGTAACTAAGGGGAGATCCTGGGTTTTTGCTGTTGTATTTAATTTAAATAATTTCTTGTATTTTAATTATTTTCTCTCTCTCTCTTTCCCCAAGAATTAATGTTTAGATTTTACTGAGAGATTGTGCAACTGAGAAGGGGGAATCCTGGGCTCTTGTGCTATTTAATTTAAACATTTTCTTGTATTTTAATTAATTATTTTCTCTTCTTCCCAGGAATTTGAATTTTGAAGACTGCAATGGGACTTGGAATCCTTGGACAAGGGGCTTTTCTCCAGAGGAGGAAGGATGGACTGAGGCCTGTTCTATCGGCCGCATGTGAGTTGTTATCTCTTATTACCCCAATCCAGGTTTAATTTTAATCTCGCTTCCACGGATGAAGCAGTTCTAGTTAGATTGTGGGATGTGGGAGGGCTGGAGTTTGAAACCCTGGGGTTAAAATAACCCGGCTTTGCAATTAGTCACAAACATGTTAACCCTTTGGTGGGTGGCAAAGAGTAAATTAAATATCTGTAATATGAAACTGTCTAAAAGTTTGATATAAATCCAAAATAACAGGGGTGGGAGAGAGTGATTTACCCGAATGTTAAATAAGTTTCACAGAGGACATTACAATTCAATTTTCTGAAGTTCAGCCATTACATTTATCTTCCCCTCTACAGCTTTCTTCCCCATTCTGTCTATTTCTCTCTGCTTTTCTCTCTGTCTCTACCTCCAGTACTTTTTCCCATCTTCAGCTTTCTCTCCCTTCCTGTCTCTTTCCACTCATCTCTCTCTCTCTCTCTCGAGCATTCTTCCATATCTGTCTATCACTCTCCAGAATGTCTCTCTCTCTCTGGCTCCATCTTTCTTTGTGTCTCTTTAAATCTTTAATCAATAAAAACTCTCCGTTATTGTAAACAGGGAGACAGGAATATGGCATCACTCATTTCAATGCAGAATACATGAGAGACTGCAATGGGACTCAGAATCCTTGGACAAGGGGCTTTTCTCCAGAGGAGGATGGATGGACTGAGGCCTGTTCTATAGGCCGCATGTGAGTTGTCGTCTCTTTATTACCCCGATCCAGGTTTAATTTTAATCTCGTTTCCTCGGATGAACCAGTCCTGGTTCGATTGTGGGGTGTGAGGTGGGCTGGAGTTTGAAACCCTGGGGTTAAAATATCCCCACTTTGCAATTAGTTACAAACACATTAACCCTTAGGTGGGTGGCAAAGAGTAAATTAAATGTCTGTAATATGAAACTGTCTCAATTTGTTTTAAATCCAAGATAACAGGGATGGGAGACAGAGCGCTGTTCCTAATTGTTGAATAAAATCCACAGAGGCCTTTACAATTCAGTTTTCAGAAGTTTAGAATTTCATTTAGTCCTCTCTGCAGCTTTTCTCCCATTCTGTCTATTTCTCTCTGCTTTCTCTCTCTCCATCCCTTTCCTTCCTCTATCTGTCTCTCTTTTTTATTCCCTCTCTCTCCCTCTTTTTCCCAGGAAATAATATTTTGTTGGACAATCTCTCAGTAAAATCTAAGAAGGGGGAATCCTGGGCTCTTGTGCTATTTAATTTAAACATTTTCTTATATTTAAATTAATTATATTCTATCTCTCCCAAGGAATTAATATTTAGTTAGACAATGTCTCAGTGAGATCTTAGAAGGGGGAATCCTGGGGCTCTTGTGCTCTTTCATTTAAACATTTTCTTGTACTTTAATTAATTATTTTCTCTGTTCCCCAGGGATTTGAATTTAAGACTGCAACATGACTTGGAATCCTTGGACAAGGGGCTTTTCTCCAGAGGAGGATGGATGGACTGAGGCCTGTTCTATAGGCTGCAAGTGAGTTGTTATCTCTTATTACCCTGATCCAGGTTTAATTTTAATCTCGCTTCCTCGGATGAACCAGTTCTGGTTCAATTGTGGGAAGTGGGGAGGCTGGAGTTTAAAACCCTGGGGTTAAAATATCCCGGCTTGCAATTCGTTTGGTGTTTGGCAAAGAGTAAATTAAATATCTGTAATATGAAACTGTCTAAAAGTTTGATGCAAATCCAAAGTAACAGGGGTGGGAGAGACTGACTTACCCGAATGTTAAATACGTTTCACAGAGGACATTACAATTCAATTTTCTGAAGTTCAGCCATTACATTTATCTTCCCCTCTACAGCTTTCATCCCCATTCTATTTCTCTCTGCTTTTCTCTCTG
This sequence comes from Mustelus asterias, assembly GCF_964213995.1. Classification (NCBI taxonomy): domain Eukaryota; kingdom Metazoa; phylum Chordata; class Chondrichthyes; order Carcharhiniformes; family Triakidae; genus Mustelus; species Mustelus asterias. Next base: position 92,734 of record NW_027590706.1, read on the forward strand.
TCTCTCTCTCCAGTATTTTTCCCCTATCTTCAGCTTTCTCTCCCTTCCTGTTTCTTTCCATTCATCGCTATCTCTCGAGCATTCTTCCATATCTATCACTCTCCAGAATCTCTCTCTCTCTCTCTCTCGAGCATTCTTCCATATCTGTCCATCTCTCCCCAGAATGTCTCTCTCTCCCTCTCGAGCATTCTTCCACATCTGTCTATCACTCTCCAGAATGTCTCTCGAGCATTCTTCCATATCTGTCTATCACTCTCCAGAATGTCTCTCTCTCTCTCTCTCCCTCTCGAGCATTCTTCCACATCTGTCTATCACTCTCCAGAATGTATCTCTCTCTCTCTCGAGCGTTCTTCCATCTCTGTCCATCACTCTCCAGAATGTCTCTCGAGCATTCTTCCATATCTGTCTATCACTCTCCAGAATGTCTCTCTCTCTCTCTCTCTGGCTCCATCTTCCTTTGTGTCTCTTTAAACCTTTAAATCAACAAAAACTGTGTTATTGTAAACAGGGAGGCAGGAATATGGCATCGCTCATTTCAATGCAGAGTACATGAGAGAGAGGGAAAGAAACAGCTATGGACAGAGACAACGAGTGAGAAAGAGAGGGGACAGGGACAAGGATCTAGACAGGGACATCCATCTTTACAGTGAGTGAGAGAGACAGGAGCAGAGGGAGAAAACAGAGGGAGATAGTGAAAGGGAGATGGAGGGAGTTGTAGAAATCAATCCCGGGAGGGCGATTTTAAAAAGTGTCCCGAAGGAATCAGCAGCCCCTTCCCAAACTGAAAGAGGGAGATAAGCAGCTCCTGGAGTCTGAGAGGGAGACAGGGATGGACGGGGGGGTTGTGGATATTTGAATTAAGTTTTAGGAGATTCTGTTTGTAGATTTCTCTCTCTCTGTTCATGCCATTCAGATGTTTCTGAGAGATTGTGTAACTGAGAGGGGGGAATCCTGCGTTTCGGTGAGATTTAATTTAAATGGTGTCTTGTATTTAATTAATTTTCTCTCTCTTTTCCCCAAGAATTCATATCTAGTTAGACAATCTCTCAGTAAAATCTCAGAAGGGGAATCCTGGGCTCTTGTGCTATTTAATTTAAATATTTTCTGGTACTATAATTATTTTCTCTCCCTTTTCCCCAAGAATTAATGTTTAGATTTTACTGAGAGATTGTGGAACTGAGAAGGGGGAATCCTGGGCCCTTGTGCTATTTAATTTAAACATTTTCTTGTATTTTAATTAATTATTTTCTCTTCTCCCCAGGGATTTGAATTTTGAAGACTGCAATGGGACTCGGAATCCTTGGAATAGGGGCTTTTCTCCAGAGGAGGATGGATGGACTGAGGCCTGTTCTATAGGCTGCAAGTGAGTTGTTGTCTCTTTATTACCCTGATCCAGGTTTAATTTTAATCTCGCTTCCTCGGATGAACCAGTTCTGGTTCGATTGTGGGGTGTTTGGGGGGGCTGGAGTTTGAAACCCTGGGGTTAAAATATCCCCGCTTTGCAATTAGTCACAAACAGGTTAACCCTTTGGTGGGTGGCAAAGAGTAAATTATGCATAAACTGTCTATAAGTTTGTTTTAAATCTAAAATAACAGGGGTCGGAGACAGAGCAATGAACCTAATTGTTGAATAAAATTCACAGAGGCCTTTACAATTCAGTTTACAGATGTTCAGATTTTCATTTCATCCTCTCCACAGCTTTTCCCCCATTCTGTCTATTTCTCTCTGCTTTTCTCTCCATTTCCTTCCTCTATCTGCCTCTCCTGTAGTGAGGGAGGAGTTATACAATAAATGGCAGAGTCATCAGGAGTATAGAAACACAGAGGGACCTAGGTGTGCAAGTCCACAAATCCTTGAAGGTGGCAACACAGGTGGAGAAGGTGGTGAAGAAGGCATATGGTATGCTTGCCTTTATAGGACGGGGTATAGAGTATAAAAGCTGGAGTCTGATGATGGAGCTGTATAGAACACTGGTTAGGCCACATTTGGAATACTGCGTCCAGTTCTGGTCGCCGCACTACCAGAAGGACGTGGAGGCATTGGAGAGAGTGCAGAGAAGGTTTACCAGGATGTTGCCTGGTATGGAGGGTCTTAGCTATGAGGAGAGATTGGGTAGACTGGGGTTGTTCTCCTTGGAAAGACGGAGAATGAGGGGAGATCTAATAGAGGTATACAAGATTATGAAGGGTATAGATAGGGTGAACAGTGGGAAGCTTTTTCCCAGGTCGGAGGTGACGATCACGAGGGGTCACGGGCTCAAGCTGAGAGGGGCGAAGTATAACTCAGACATCAGAGGGACGTTTTTTACACAGAGGGTGGTGGGGGCCTGGAATGCGCTGCCAAGTAGGGTGGTGGAGGCAGGCACGCTGACATCGTTTAACACTTACCTGGATAGTCACATGAGCAGCCTGGGAATGGAGGGATACAAACGATTGGTCTAGTTGGACCAAGGAGCGGCACAGGCTTGGAGGGCCGAAGGGCCTGTTTCCTGTGCTGTACTGTTCTTTGTTCTTTGTTCTTTATTCTCTCTCTCCCTCTTTTTCCCAGGAATTAATATTTAGTTGGACAATCTCTCAGTAAAACCTGGAAAGGGGCAATCCTGGGATTTTGTGCTGTGTAATTTTCATTCTGGCTGTCCCGGGGGGTTTGATTTCACTGTCTCAGCCCCTCTCTGCCTCTCTCTCTCTCTCTCTGTATAAACTTTTCCCAAATTACAAAACAATCAACACAGCTGACTGCAGCTTGTGGGATCTTGCTGGGGATTTTGTTTTAAAAAGGGTGTTTTCTCAGAGGCAGTTAAAACCTTTCTGGGGACTGTGGGGAAGTCTCCAGACTTGGGACAACACACACACAGGGTTGGGGGCTGGGGGTGGCGGGCGGGGGGGAGGTGGGCAGTCAGGTATACTGGTATTCTGGGAGACTGATATTCCCAACAAGGGCCAGAGGTCTCAGTGCTGAAACATATTAAACTGTTCAAACAGAGGCAGGCAGAAAGCCATGAGGCTTCAGAGCTCCCTGTAGATGCAAAGGTAACTCCCATTGCCAAAAAGTAGCCACATGTGAAGTGGAAACACCTTCCCTCAGCTTGTTACACACTGACCTTTCCACAACCCCAACATGTTTACAAACACTCGCTGCAGTTTCTGCAAACTTTGTATCAAACTGCCTCCCATTCTGCTCAATACTGACCCCCTCTCAACCTGGCACTGAACTAGTGTCTGAATTGAGACAGAGACACACAGACAGAGTTTTTAAAGCTGAAAGTTTTAAAGTTTGATTATTAGTGTCACAAGTAAGGCTTACATTAACACTGCAATGAAGTTACTGAGAGAGACAGAGAGAGGCAGAGACACACAGAGACAGAGACATAGATAAAGAGACAGAAAGAGACAGAGATAAAGAGACAGAGAGGATGTTTAAAGTTTTAAAGTTTGTTTATTCCTGTTACAAGTAAGGCTCACATTAACGCTGCAGTTACTGAGAGAGACAGAAAGAGAGAGTTTTTACAGTTGAAAGATTTAAAGTTTACTTACTAGTGTCACAAAGCTTACATTAACACTGCAATGAAGTTACTGAGAGAGACAGAGATAGAGGGAGCCTCCAGAGTGGGTTCAGTAACACATTTATTGATCAGATATCTCTCTCTGTGACTCTTTAGCGATGAGATATTCAGCCAGGATGGTTTCACTGACCCTCTTCAGCAGGCAGATATTCCCAAATCCAGCCTAGGTCTCAGACACACACACACACCACTCACACATTCCCTCTGCTCTGTCCAAGGGAATATTGTAATCCAGGAATTTCTATTTTATATTTACAGGGTGAGGGGGCGGGAGAAACTCAACTCAAAAATCCTGCAGTGTCTCCAAGCTGCTTTTAAATTTCAATTCAAACCCTGGCCCACATGGGAAGCTGCAGAGATTGGGAAACTTACCAAACCCAGTTTGTGTGTGTGAGTGTCTGCAGCTTTTGTGTCTTTGAACTTGCGAGGGTGCCAGGGAGAGAATGTCACTGTCTTCACCTCTCTCTCTGCCTCTCTGTATAAAAAAATCACCAAATTAAACCACTCAATAATGCGACCATACACAATTAATTATCAAATATCTGTCTCTCTCGCTTTATCTCTGTCTCTCCCCGTCTCTCTCTCTCTCCCTGTTCTCTCTCTCCCTGTCTCTTCTCGAGCAGAAACAGATGGAGACAGAGAGGCAGGGAGAGAGAGGAAGAGGGAGGGATGGAAACAGCTGGAGTTGTGGGTTAGATGCAGGGGGAGAGACACAGGCTGTTAGAGGGAGGGGGGTTTCAGTGAGGGACAGGGTCTCCAGTTTAATTCTGAGGGTCCTGAGAGAGGGATTTCACTGTCTCAGCCCCTCTCTGGATCCCTCACTCTGTATAAACAATTCCCAAATTTAAAAAACGCTCAACACAGCTGACTGCACTTTGTGGGATCTTGCTGTGCACCACAGTGATTTTAGTTTTAAAAAGGGTTACTTTTAAGAGGGAGTTCCAGCCTTTCTGGAGATTTGGGATGATGCAGACACACACACACACACAGGGTAGTGAGTGGGGTCACAGCAGGCAAGAGAGTGGGGGGTGGGAGGACTGTGTCCCATCTGATTCAGGTTCACATTGCTGCTGCTGCTGTGGGATCTTGCTGTGCACACACTGGGCCTGTGGCCTTTGCCTGCACTGCAACAACGACCACACTTTATTAAACAAAATCTGGCTCAGGGACCGCAAAGTGGGTTCAAGGAAAAAGCTTGAAAAGGGGTCGGGTAAATTCAAGCACTTTAATCACCGAGGCATCGTAGGCTCTGGAGCAAGTGCTGGGGAATGGGAGGAGGATAGATTGGGATTTGATGGCCAGCATCGAGCTGGTGGGCCGAAGGGCCTGTTTCTGTGCTGTGTGACTCCAGATTATTTTCTCTCTCTTCCCAGGAATTTCTATTTGGATGGGGGGGCGGGGTATAGAATTTCCCTGTCTCTGTCTCTCCAGCGTTCTTACCAATCCCAGAACCCCTCCCCTCTCGCTCGTCCCAGACATTCCTGTCTGTATTTCATCTTTCAATAAAATGTGAAGGAAAACACCAATGTGAATTGTTGTTCATTTAATTTGGGAAGAGAGAGAGAGAGAGAGGAGTGGATCCCATTTCCCCCACACTCTCCTGCAGTCCTCACCCACAACATTTATTTAATCTGGCCCTCACCAGGTTGTGTGTGTGGGATCTTGCTGTGCACACAGTTGGGTCTGGCTCCCTATTCCTCGCACTGTGACCATGAGCAGAACTTTAAACAGGAAAGATTGAGGGGAAGGAGAAGGGTTGGGGAGGGGGAGGAGGCAGAGAGAGAGATAGAGAAATGGAGGGAGAGCTAAGCAGAGAGGGTGTGGGGGGGGATGTGAGAGGGTCTCAGGAGGGGCAGGGGGAAAGAGACACAGAGTCTGGGGGTGTCCTCCTCCATCGTGGGACTGGCAGTGGGATCTTGCTGTGCAGAATTACCTTCATTGTAATTTGAATCATTCATTCATTGACTAAGAGAAGGTGGATGTGTGATTGTGGGATTGTAAATATTGTTACCACGCTGAGGTGATGTTTCCCTCTGCGCTATTTTGTAACCCCCTAAAGGGACACACCTTGCCTCGTAATCTTAAGTAAGTGTGTGTGAGACAGGAGGAAGCTACTGGTTTTAGGCATTCAATCCCTACAGTGCAGAAGGAGGCCATTCGGCCCATCTAGTCTGTACCGACCACAATCCCAACCAGGCCCTATTCCCATGACCCTACACTTTTAACCTGCTAATCCCCCTGACACTGGGGTCAATTTAACACTGCCAATCCACCCAACCCGCACATCTTTGGACTGTGGGAAGAATTGGTAAATTAAAGCAGGATCTGACACTCTCTGTATCAGGAACAACTAACAGGTCTTTAATTTAGACTGGGTGACAACCTTACTAAAACAATGAACAAACTGAATAAACTCCCCAATAGAATGCTATTCCAATGACAAGACTCACTCAGGAATAATGAAATAAATCACTACAGAATAGAGTCACCCTCAAATAATATAACACCAGGCGTCTGTTGGAAGTGTGAACTTCCTTCTGCTGCTTGGGTCTGGAATACTTTCTGAGTTGGTTTCTGCTTCTATTTAGATGGTGATGTGATGAAGCTGTATATATTACTGCAGGATTCAGTATCAGACTCTCCCTCCTTCAATCTAAAGAGGCAGCAAGGTCGCTCCCTCCCCGTTATTTCCCCCTGTCCCGGGTTTAAATACCCAGAATTTCCTCACAGTATTCCTGCAATTTGAGTGGCTTGAGGCTGTCACCAACGCCCCAATTTGAATGCAATTGGTTGTGTGTGTTTGAGAGCTTGTTTTAAAATCATTGACCCAATTCAAAGCCTGTTTTGCTCTGCTGGGACTCTGGCTGCTGCTTTGGACACAAATGTTGTAAAGTTGTCTTCTGCAGCCCTGCTTTCTGCAGTTTAAAATCCCCAGCACAAAGACACAGGCTTTCTAAAGACACAACGCTGGATGGTTTGTTTTGGTTTTCTCAGCATTTCTTTTCAATATTTACATTTGTCAAACACCAGATGTTTTACCCTATATGCAGCTTCATAACAATATTAAACAGAGACAGTGTGTGAGAGAGACAGAGAGAGTTGGGGTCTGATGTTGCAGATGTATAGAACGTTGGTTCGGCCGCATTTGGAATACTGCGTCCAGTTCTGGTTGCCACACTACCAGAAGGACGTGGAGGCTTTGGAGAGAGTGCAGAGGAGGTTTACCAGGATGTTGCCTGATATGGAGGGGCTTAGTTATGAGGAGAGATTGGGGAAACTGGGGTTGTTCTCCCTGGAAAGACGGAGGATGAGGGGAGACTTAATAGAGGTGTATAAAATTATGAAAGGCATAGATAGGGTGAACGGTGGGAAGCTTTTCCCCGGGTCGGTGGTGAGTTCACGAGGGGTCATAGGTTCAAGGTGAAGGGGGGGAGGTTTAACACAGATATCAGAAGGACATATTTTAAACAGAGGGCCGTGGGGGCCTGGAATGTGTTGCCGGGCAAGGTGGTGGAGGCGGACACACTGGGAACGTTTAAGACTTATCTAGACAGCCACATGAACGGAGTGGGAATGGAGGGATACAAAAGAGTGGTCTAGTTTGGACCGGGGAGCGGCGCGGGCTAATTGTTCTTTGTTTCTCGTTTCAAGGCTTCATTCTATGATCATCTTGCTGGTGCCAGTACAGAGCGAGACTGCGGATAGTTGGGAACCTGTCTCGGGGGCAGGGAATTCAGATGGTGTTCGAAAAGCAGAAGTGGAAATGAATAGGGTTGGGAAGCATTTTCTGATCAGGGCCAGTGTGATCTCCTGGACTCGTTTTGATCGCCTCAGGGGGTCGGAGAGGAATTTCCCAGATTTTTTTTTCCCCATATTGGCCCTGGGGTTTTCACTCTGGGTTTTCGCCTCTCCCTGGAGATCACATGGTCTGGAATGGGGGGGTGGGGGTGAGTTAATAGGTTGTGATGAACAAAGCATCGTAGCTGTGAGGGACAGCTCGGTGGATAGGATATTAGGATGTAGATAGGCTGGAAAATTGGGCGGGGATCCTGGATTCAGGATTCAATCCTGGACCGGGGAGCGGCACGGGCTTGGAGGGCCGAAGGGCCTGTTCCTGTGCTGTATTGTTCTGTGTTCTTTGTTCTGGTTCGATTGTGGGGTGTGAGGGGGGCTGGAGTTTGAAACCCTGGGGTTAAAATATCCCGGCTTTGTAATTTGTCACAAACCCTTTGGTGAGTGGGAAAGAGTAAATTAAATATCTGTAAAATGAAACTGTCTGTTGGTTGTGTGTGTTTGGGAGCTTGTTTTAAAATCATTGACCCAATTCAAAGCCTCTTTTGCTCTGCTGGGACTCTGGCTGCTGCTTTGGACACAAATGTTGTAAAGTTGTCTTCTGCAGCCCTGCTTTCTGCAGTTTAAAATCCCCAGCACAAAGACACAGGCTTTCTAAAGACACAACGCTGGATGGTTCGTTTTGGTTTTCTCAGCATTTCTTTTCAATATTTACATTTGTCAAACACCACATTTTTAACCTTATATATGCAACTTCATAACAATATTAGACAGGGAGAGAGAGATCGGGAGAGACAGAGAGAAAGTCACACAAAGAGAGAGGGAGAGAGAGATCGGGAGAGACAGAGAGAAAGTCACACAAAGAGAGAGGGAGAGAGAGACAGAGAAAGTCACACAAAGAGAGAGGGAGAGAGAGACAGAGAGAGAGAGAAAGCCACATGGAGTAATGAGGATGGGGCCTGGATGTGAATGTGGGCGGTGTAGACCTGATGGGCCGAATGGCCTCCTTCTGTACTGTCGGATTCTATGATTCTGTAATGGGGGCTGCGTGCGGTGTGAGGGGAGGGTGGAAGGGGACAGGGGGTGGGGGCAGCACTGGTTCCCTTTTCCCCCCCTCCCTCCTCCCAGGCCCTGTCCGGGAGGTTTCAGGGCTGGAGGGGATTGTTCTGGTTAACTGGCCGGGGCCTGGGGAACCTGTTCTTTGTCCAGGATGTATAATGCAGCCTCTGTGACCAGGCCTCAATCCCAGGCCTAACCTCAGGAAGGCTTTTGCATTTTGCTCCTTTTCCAAACAGTGCCTGTGTTTAAATCGATGGGACTCGACGGTCGAATAAAACCTGCAGCAGACACTTTAATACAAAGAACAGCACAGCACAGGAACAGGTCCTTTGGCCCTCCAAGCCTGCGCCGATCATGTTTACCTATCGACACCAATGGCCTGTATCCCTCTGTACCCCGTTTGTTCATGTGTCTATCCAGATAAGTCTTAAATGTCGCTAATGTATCTGCCTCAACCACCTCACTTGGCAGCGCATTCCAGGCCCCCACCACCCTCTGTGTAAAAACCTTCCCCGCACATCTCCACTCAACCATTCCCCCTTATCTTGAACTTTTTTCCCTTGTAATTATCATTTCTGTCCTGGGAAAAAGCTCCCAACTGTTCATCCTCGCCGCACCCCTCGTAATTTTATAAACTTCCAGCTGGTCATCCCTCAGCCTCTGTCTTTCCAGGGAGAACAATCCCAGTTTATTCAATCAATCCTCACAGCCAATACCCTCCATAGCAGGCAACATCCTGGTCAACCCTTTCATTGGATTTGGGATGTGATTGTGGGTTTTCCTGCTATATCTCTTTCTCTTCAATCTTTCTCCCGTGATTGTGAGTTATCAGGGAGGGAGAGAGAGAGAGAAAGGGATGGTAACAGAGAGAGAGAGAGCAAAGGCAGAGGGGCAGGGAGAGGAGAGAGATTGGAGGGGAGTGGGTTCGCGGGTGGGGGTGGGGGAGCCTCCGCTGTGCACTCACAGCCCAGCCAGCTCCCCAGTCTCTGGTTAGGTGCATTAACCCACTCTGGCGCATTAACAGGCGCCAGAGTGTGGCGACTAGGAGAATTTCACAGTAACTTCATTGCAGTGTTAATGTAAGCCTTACTTGTGACGAAGAAATAAACTTTACTCTGAGATAAAGACCCTCACTCACAGCCTCCCAGAAGGTGGGATTTATAAACAGCGACTGTGTAACTGAGGCTGAATCTGTGCTGTTGTGTTTGAAAATATATTTTCCTCATATTTGATGTGTTGTAAAGATATTGGAATGTGGCTGCTACCACATTGCAGTGAGAGAGAGATCGGGCTTTGCAGAAAGAGCTTCCCTCCCCATTTCCCCATGGAAATCCCTGAGAAATAGCAAACGTGGCCCACAACACGTCATTATTTGAAACGGTCAGACAGAAACTTATCAGAGAGAGCATTTTAATCCCCATTCATCCCCAGGCGGGGAAACAGAGCAGAGATCAGGACAGATTATCCAGAGTAGGAGAGACAGGGGCAGAGATGGGGTATTGGATATATATATAGATCTGGGGGGAAAGCAAAAGAGACACAGAGGGGGCTGGACAGGTTCAGAGATAGAGGCAGAGAAAGAGAGAAACAGCAAGAGAAAGAGGGAATCAGAGAGAGGTGTGACTGTGCTCGAAGTGGAAGGTTCCCTGTTCAGATCGAATGTACAAACAGCACCAATGCTGGAGTGACTTATTATTTTCATTTGCGGTGGGGGAGAGATGGAGGGGAGAGAGAGGGAGACGTGTGGTTCCCTCATTTCCCACTCACTTCACCCCAATCCTCACTTCAAAATCACTTTGTATCTGGCCCTGTTCAAGCTGTGTGTGTGTGTGGGATCTTGCTGTGCACTCATGCTCTGTCCCCCGCCCCATATTCCTCACACTATGACAGAGCCCCATGCTTTAAACATAAAAAGATGGAGGGGAAGGAGGGTGGGGTAGAGAGAGAGAGAGAAACAGGGTGAACAGAGAAGGGGTGGGGAGTGTTGGGTGCTCAGTGGAGGGAGGGGTGGGGGAAAGAGACAGAGGCTCTGGGGGTGGGGGGTGTCCTCCTGCAGTGTGGGACTCCCTGTGGGATCCTGATTGCAGCATTCCCAGTCTCTCTCTCTCTCACTGTGAAGCACTCGGGAGGGAGAGGGAGCTGAAATTCAAATTCCTGAGCCTGGGGGAAAGGCTTGTTCTCAATCCCAGAGTCCTGCTTGTGTTTTCAGACAGGGCGCTGGGATTTGTGCGTGTTGATGGAGAAGATTGTTCTGTTTAACTGGGGGGTGGGAGAGAGGGGGGTTTGTTCTTTCTACCTGAGGAATAAAGCAGCCTCTGTGACTAGGCCACACTTCACGGCCTAAATCTCAGCAGCACTTTTGCGTTTGCTTAATTCCCCAACAGGGTTTAAGTGGCTGAATTCAATGGTTCAATAAAATGTGAAGCAGCCGCTTCAGGGTGGGATTGTGGGTTTTCCTGCTCCCGCCCGCCTCTCATTTCCCTTTTGATTGTGAGTTTTATTTTAAACGGTCAGACAGAAACTTAGAGAGAGCATTTCAATCCAGATTCACCTCGAGGTAGAGAAACAGAGCAGAGATCAGGACAGGTTATCCAGAGACGGGGTATTGGACAGATATAGATCTGGGGGAAGAGTGTAAGAGACGGAGAGGGAGAAACAGACGACGGGGGGGGGGGGGGGGGGGAGAGGTGACTGATAGAAGTGGGAACTTCATTGGGGCCTCCTGTGTTTATTCACTGGCCTGTCTCTGGAGTAAAGCCCCCAGAATGCTTTGACGTGTTTAATAAATTCAATATCAGGACAGTCAGGAGGCAGTTGGAAGTTCATTGCATTTGAAACGTGTTCCCATTTTGTCAGGGTTTAATAATGAGGAGGTGAAAATGAATGTTTTCATTCATTTGGCCCTTTGGCCCTCCAAGCCTGCGCCGATCATGTTTACCTATTGAGACCAATGGCCTGTATCCCTCTGTACCCCGTTTGTTCATGTGTCTATCCAGATAAGTCTTAAATGTCACTAATGTATCTGCCTCAACCACCTCACTTGGCAGCGCATTCCAGGCCCCCACCACCCTCTGTGTAAAAACCTTCCCCGCACATCTCCATTGAACCTTTCCCCCTTATCTTGAACTTGTTCCCCTTGTAATTATCATTTCTGTCCTGGGAAAAAGCTCCCAACTGTTCATCCTCGCCACACCCCTCATAATTTTATAAACTTCCAGCTGGTCGTCCCTCAGCCTCCGTCTTTCCAGGGAGAACAATCCCAGTTTATTCAATCAATCCTCACAGCCAATACCCTCCATAGCAAGCAACATCCTGGTCAACCCTTTCATTGGATTTGGGATGTGATTGTGGGTTTTCCTGCTATATCTCTTTCTCTTCAATCATTCTCCCGTGATTGAGAGTTATCAGGGAGGGAGAGAGAGAGAGAGAAAGGGATGGTAACAGAGAGAGAGAGAAAGGGATGGTAACAGAGAGAGAGAGAGAGAGAAAGGGATGGTAACAGAGAGAGAGAGAGCAAAGGCAGAGGGGCAGGGAGAGGAGAGAGATTGGAGGGGAGTGGGTTAGCGGGTGGGGGTGGGGGAGCCTCCGCTGTACACTCACAGCCCAGCCAGCTCCCCAGTCTCTGGTTAGGTGCATTAACCCACTCTGGCGCATTAACAGGCGCCAGAGTGTGGCGACTAGGAGAATTTCACAGTAACTTCATTGCAGTGTTAATGTAAGTCTTACTTGTGACTAAGAAATAAACTTTACTTTACTTTTTACTTTACTCTGAGATAAAGACCCTCACTCACAGCCTCCCAGAATGTGGGATTTATAAACAGCGACTGTGTAACTGAGGCTGAATCTGTGCTGTTGTTTGAAAATATATTTTCCTCATATTTGATGTGTTGTAAAGAAAGAAAGGGGGAGAGAGAAGGAGAGAGAGACAGAGAGAAAGAGACAGAGAGGGAGAGAAAGAAAGAGAGAAAGGGAGAGAGAGAGAGAGAGAGAGAAAGGGAGAGAGAGACAGAGACGGGGAGAGTGAGGGAAAGCAGGAAAGGGTAGCAAGAGGTCAGGGTTGTGGGGGGTGCAGTGAGGGGGTGGGGGAAGAGACACAGGATCTGGGGGTCTCTCGTGTGGAGGGAGAGAGAGGGAGACGTGTGGTTCCCTCATTTCCCACTCACTTTACCCCAATCCTCATTTAAAAATCACTTTGTATCTGGCCCTGTTCAGGCTGTGTGTGGGATCTTGTTGTGCCCTCATGCTCTCTGTCCCCCCTCCTCCCCTCCCCCCCTCCCCATATTCCCCGCACCGTGACAGCGCCCCACATTTTAAACATAAAAAGATGGAGGGGAAGGAGGGTGGGGTAGAGAGAGGAACAGAGAAGGGGTGGGGAGTGGAGGGGGCTCAGTGGAGGGGGCGGTAGGGGGATAGAGACAGAGGCTCTGGGGGTGGGGGGTGTCCTCCTGCAGTGTGGGACTCCCTGTGGGATCCTGATTGCAGCATTCCCAGTCTCAGAGAGGGAAAGTGAAAGACAGGGAGGGAGGGAGGGAGAAAGAGAGAGAGAGGGAAAGAGAAAGGGGGAAAGACAGAGAGAGAGAGAGACAGAAAGAGAAAGGGGGAAAGACAGAGAGAGAGAGAGAGAGACAGAAAGAGAAAGAGGGGGAAAGACAGACAGAGAGAGAGAGAGAGAGACAGGCAGGGAGAAAAAGAGAAACAGTGTGAGGGAGAGAGAGAGAAAGACAGAGAAAGATGGAGGGAGTGGGAGAGAGAGAGAGAGAAAGATGGACGGAGAGAGAGAGAAAGGCAGACAGAGAGTGAGAAAGAAAGATGGAGGGAGTGGGAGAGTAAGGGGGAAAACAGGAATAAAAAGCAAGAGGTGAGGTTTGTGGGGGTGCAGTGAGGGGGTGGGGGAAGAGACACAGGATCACAGTGACCCGAGCCGGGAATTGAACCCGGGTCCCTGGAGCTGTGAGGCAGCAGCGCCAACCACTGTGCCCCCGTGTGGCCCTACACATTATGATTCAATTCTGAGGGTCCCGGGGCGAGGGGGGGGTGTGGATTTCACAGCCTCAGCCCCTCTCTGCCTCACTCTCCCTCTGTATAAACATTTCCCAAATTAAAACACACTCAACACAGCGAACTGCACCTTCTGGGATCTTCCAGAGCACCACAGAGACTTTGTTTTAAAAAGGGTTTGGCTTTGTTTTAAGAGCGAGTTCAACCCTTTCTGAAAATTTGGGATGAGACACACACACACAGACAGACACACACACAGGTACACACACACACACAGGGTAGTGAGTGGGGAAGGGGGCTCACAGCAGGCGAGAGTGTTGGGGGTGTGTTGGGGAGGACTGTGTCCCATCTGATTCAGGTTCACATTGTTGCTGCTGCTGTTGTTGTGGGATCTTGCTGTGCACACACTGGGCCTGTGGCCTTTGCTTGCACTGCAACAGCGACCACAATTTATTAAACAAAATCTCGCTCACGGACCGCAAAGTGGGTTCGAAGGAAAGAAAGTGGAAACGGGGTCGGGTAACTTCAAGCACTTCAATTACCGAGGCATCGTAGGCTGTGCAGCAAGCGCTGGGGAATGGGGGGAGGATAGATTGGGATTTGATGGCCAGCATAGACCTGGTGGGCCGAAGGGCCTGTTTCTGTGCTGTGTGACTCCAGATTCTCCTCCCTCTTTTCCCAGGAATTTCTATTTGGATGGGGGGGGCGTTCATAATTTCCCTGTCTCTGTCTCTCCAGCGTTCTTACCAATCCCAGCACCCCTCCCCTCTCTCTCTCCCCAGACATTCCTGTCTATATTTCATCTTTCAATAAAATGTGATGGAAAACACCAATGTGAATTTTTTGGATTTATTTTCAGGGAGGGAAAGACAGAGAGAGAGAAAGAGAGAGACAGGGAGGGAGGGAAAGACAGACAGAGACAGAGAAAGACAGGGAGTGGGGGAAGGAGAGACAGACAGAGAGAGAGAGAAAAGCAGCCGAATAAAACCTGCAGCAGCCGCTTTATTCCATCGGATTGGGGATGTGATTGTGGGTTTTCCTGCTATCTCTCTCTCTCTCCCATCTTTCTCCTTTGATTGTGAGTTATCAGGGAGGGAGAGAGAGAAAGGGAGGGTAACAGAGGGAGATCAAAGGCAGAAGGGCAGGGAGAGGAGACACACTGGAGGGGGGGTGGGTTAGGGGGGGGGGGGGGGGTCCTCTGCTCTGCACTCACAGCCCAGCTCCCCAGTCTCTGGGGAAAAGACCGTCACTCACACCCTCCCAGAAGGTGGGATTTGTAACCAGCGGCTGTGTGACTGAGGCTGAATCTGGGCTGTTGTGTTTGAATAGATTTTTTCCCAATATAAAGATATTGGAATGTGGCTGCTGCCACATTGCAGTGAGAGAGAGATGTGGCTTTGCAGGAGCTTCCCTCCCCATTTCCCCATGGAAATCACTGAGAAATAGCAAACGTGGCTCACAACACGTCATTATTTGAAACGGTCAGACAGAAACTTATCAGAGAGAACATTTTAATCCCCATTCATCCCCAGACGGAGAAACAGAGCAGAGATCAGGACAGATTATCCAGAGTAAGAGAGACCGGGGCAAAGATGGGGTATTGGATATATATATAGATCTGGGGGGAAAGCAAAAGAGACACAGAGGGGGCTGGACAGGTTCAGAGATAGAGGCAGAGAGAGAGAAACAGCGAGAGACAGAGGGAATGGGAGAAGGGTGTGACTCTGCTCGAAGTGGAAGGTTCCCTGTTCATATCGAATGTACAAACAGCACCAATGCTGGAGTGACTTATTATTTTCATTTGCGGTGGGGGAGAGATGGAGGGGAGAGAGAGGGAGATGTGTGGTTCCCTCATTTCCCACTCACTTTACCCCAATCCTCACTTCAAAATCACTTTGTATCTGGCCGTGTTCAAGCTGTGTGTGTGTGGGATCTTGCTGTGCACTCATGCTCCGTCCCCCTGCCCCATATTCCTCACACTATGACAGAGCCCCATGCTTTAAACATAAAAAGATGGAGGGGAAGGAGGGTGGGGTAGAGAGAGAGAAACAGGGTGAACAGAGAAGGGGTGGGGAGTGTTGGGTGCTCAGTGGAGGGGGGTAGGGGGATAGAGACAGAGGCTCTGGGGGGGGGAGGTGTCCTCCTGCAGTGTGGGACTCCCTGTGGGATCCTGATTGCAGCATTCCCAGTCTCTCTCCCTCTCACTGTGAAGCACTCAGGAGGGAGAGGGAGCTGAAATTCAAATTCCTGAGCCTGGGGGAAAGGCTTGTTCTCAATCCCAGAGTCCTGCTTCTGTTTTTAGACAGGGCGCTGGGATTTGTGGGTGTGGATTGAGAAGATTGTTCTGTTTAACTGGGGGGTGGGAGAGAGGGGGGTTTGTTCTTTCCACCTGAGGAATAATGCAGCCTCTGTGACTAGGCCGCACTTCACGGCCTAAATCTCAGCAGCACTTTTGCATTCGCTTAATTCCCCAACAGGGTTTAAGTGGCTGAATTCAATGGTTCAATAAAATGTGAAGCAGCCGCTTCAGGGTGGGATTGTGGATTTTCCTGCCCCCCCGCCCCCCTCTCATTTCCCTTTTGATTGTGAGTTTTATTTTAAACGGTCAGACAGAAACTTAGAGAGAGCATTTCAATCCAGATTCACCTCGATAGAGAGAAACAGAGCAGAGATCAGGACAGGTTATCCAGAGACGGGGTATTGGACAGATATAGATCTGGGGGAAGTGTGTAGGAGACGGAGAGGGAGAAACAGAGGGGGGGGGGGGCGGAGAGAGGTGACTGACAGAAGTGGGAACTTCATTGGGGCCTCCTGTGTTTATTCACTGGCCTGTCTCTGGAGTAAAGCCCCCAGAATGCTTTGACGTGTTTAATAAATTCAATATCGGGACAGTCAGGAGGCAGTTGGAAGTTCATTGCATTTGAAACGTGTTCCCATTTTGTCAGGGTTTAATAATGAGGAGGTGAAAATGAATGTTTCCCCCACCGCCCCCAGTGAGATTGTGAATTTCAGCAAGTCCTGGGATCTTGCTGTGCCTTTTATTGTTTATAATCAGCTTTTGTTTTGTGTTTAATCAAATTTCACTTTATTCTCTCTTTCTCTCTTCCAAGGAGAATTCCTTTGGAAACTTTGGCGATGCAGAGAGCGAATAGTTTTGCCGTGAGGAATCCTCGGACAAGAGCTATAACCAGAGAGAAAAATATTAATAAAAGTCCCCGTGTCTTTGTCGTTCATTTTTATTCACAGATAGACTGGTGGGGCTTTTACACGGAGGGTTAGTGGTCTGTGTGTCAGGGGGAGGGGGCATTCCCAATGATCCCTGCTCCAATGTAATCCCACAGATTTCAATCCCTCTCCCTGAAGCTCTGTCTGTGCAACTCCCCCATCCTCAGAACTGTTTCTCCACATCTTTCCAATCCCGGTCTCTCCCCATCCTTTATACCTCAGCCTCTCACAATGGCAGCATCTTTCCCTTTTTCTCTCCTTCTCTCTATCTTTCACTCTCTCTCTGAAACTTTGTCACTCTGTCTTGCCAAAGCCCCACTTTCTATTTATCTCGACATCTCACTTTGTATCTCAGCCTCTCCGTCTCTCTCTCTCTCTGTGGATCATTTTATCTCAATCACAGCAGCCTCCTCTCCGTCTCTCTCTCTCTATCTCTGCTCCCCCCTCTGTCTATCTCTGCTCCCTCTCTGTGACTCATTCTGTCTGAAGTACAGCAGCATTCTCTCTCACTCCCCATCTCTATATCTTTTCACAATAACTTCATTGCAGTGTTAATGTAAGCCTACTTGTGATTAACAAATAAAATTTTAACATTAACTCTGCTTTTATTTGTCTCTTATCTCTCTCTCT
>NW_027590706.1:115000-195000 GCF_964213995.1 Mustelus asterias
TCAGACTCTGGGCTCCCAGCCCAGTGACAATACCACCACACCATCAGATTGAGAGCATTTGTGTGATAGTCCCCAGTCTACCACTTTCAGGCCGGTCTCAATATGTTTAAAATAAACCGTTTTAAAATAAATCAATTCAAGTCTACATTAAATACCAGTTGGAGGAATTCACAGTTGCCTGGGGCAGTTTTCTAACACATTACCATCTTTCTATAGATAAGGAATCAAGTATTGTACACAATACTCCAGAGGTGGTCTCTCCAATGCCTTGCACACTGGAAACATACTGGAATTTAGAAGAATGAGAGATCAAATTGACAAGATGATAAAAGGTGTGGATAAAGTAGACGTGGAGCGGATGCTTCCTCTTGTGGGACATTCTAGGACGAGAGGTCACAGTCTTAGGATAAGGGGCAGCAAATTTAAAACAGAGCTGAGGAGAAACTACTTCTCCCAAAGGGTTGTGAATCTGTGGAATTCGCTACCCCAAAGAGCGGAGGATGCTGGGACAGTGAGTAAATTTAAGGAGGGGTTAGACAGATTTTTAATTGGTGATGGGTTGAAGGGTTATGGGGAGAAGGCAGGAAAATGGGGATGAGGAGCATATCAGCCATGATCGAATGATGGAACGGACTCGATGGGCCGAATGGCCTAATTCTGCTCCTATATCTGAGGAATTTCTGACCCTTCCTATTTAATAATTCATTCCCTCGTAATAAATGGTAACATTTTATGACATTTCTAATTAATTGCTGTACCTGTATATTAGCCCCTTTTGATTCATGCCCAAGGACAGCCCAATCCCTCTGTCCCTCAGAATGTTGTGATCTCACACCATTTAGTTATTAAGTGTATTTTATATTCATCAGGCCAAAATGTACATTTTCACATCCGCCCATTAAACACAATTTGGCAAAGCTTTGCCAATTCACTGAACTATTTATGTCCCTCCATCGTCCCCTTACATCCTCATCACCATTTATTTTCCAATCTATTGTTGTGTCATCAGCAAACTTAACATCCATATCTGCTCTGTGACATATCACTGTGTAATCTAACAACTAATCCAGTTCCCCTGGATTCCTGCTCTGTAACATATCACTGTGTAATCTAACAATTAATCCAGTTCCCCTGGATTCCTGCTCTGTAACATATCACTGTGTAATCTAACAATTAATCCAGTTCCCCTGGATTCCAGCTCTGTAACATATCACTGTGTAATCTAACAACTAATCCAGTTCCCCTGGATTCCTGCTCTGTAACATATCACTGTGTAATCTAACAATTAATCCAGTTCCCCTGGATTCCTGCTCTGTAACATATCACTGTGTAATCTAACAATTAATCCAGTTCCCCTGGATTCCTGCTCTGTAACATATCACTGTGTAATCTAACAATTAATCCAGTTCCCGTGGATTCCTGCTCTGTAACATATCACTGTGTAATCCAACAATTAATCCAGTTCCCGTGGATTCCTGCTCTGTAACATATCACTGTGTAATCTAACAATTAATCCAGTTCCCCTGGATTACTGCTCTGTAACATGTCACTGTGTAATCTAACAATTAATCCAGTTCCCCTGGATTCCTGCTCTGTAACATATCACTGTGTAATCTAACAATTAATCCAGTTCCCCTGGATTCCTGCTCTGTAACATATCACTGTGTAATCGAACAATTAATCCAGTTCCCCTGGATTCCTGCTCTGTAACATGTCACTGTGTAATCTAACAATTAATCCAGTTCCCCTGGATTCCTGCTCTGTAACATATCACTGTGTAATCTAACAATTAATCCAGTTCCCCTGGATTCCTGCTCTGTAACATATCACTGTGTAATCTAACAATTAATCCAGTTCCCCTGGATTCCTGCTGTGTAACATATCACTGTGTAATCTAACAATTAATCCAGTTCCCCTGGATTCCTGCTCTGTAACATATCACTGTGTAATCTAACAATTAATCCAGTTCCCCTGGATTCCTGCTCTGTAACATATCACTGTGTAATCTAACAATTAATCCAGTTCCCCTGGATTACTGCTCTGTAACATATCACTGTGTAATCCAACAATTAATCCAGTTCCCCTGGATTCCAGGGACCCAGGTTCGAGTCCCGGCTTGGGTCACTGTCTGTATAGTATTTGCACATTCTCCCCGTGTCTGCGTGGGTTTCCTCCGGGTGCTCCAGTTTCATCCCGCAGTCCAAAGATTAGGGTTAGGTGAATTGGCCATGCTAAATTGCCCCTTAGTGTCAGGGGAACTAGCGAGAGTAAATGCATGGCATTATGGGGATAGGGTCTGGGTGGGATTGAGGCCGGTGCAGACTCCATGGGCCAAATGGCCTCTTTCTGCACTTTAGGATTCTATGTACTAATCTTCACCACAAAAGTGATGCACAATCTCCAAAATAATTTGTACGGTGCTGTTTATTCTGAAGTGATTGTGGATTTGAAATTGACTGCAGTAACAGCTCTTTTAAAATGGTTTGGAAAGTAATAGTAACCCCTCGCACAAAACAATTCACTTCTAATTCTTAGCTATCGGCATCGTCGTACGGAACAGGAAGAGGATGAAGAGCTACTGTCAGAAAACAGCAAGACAACCAATGTCTGTACAAGGTTTGAAGAATCCCCATCATGTGTGTAAAGCCATTTTATTCATTATTTCATACATGAGTTCATGTAGCTCAGTTTTCACTACCTTTTCCCAATTGCTTTCACATTTTCAGTCACCATTCATCGATGTGCAGTGTTCAATTTTGTCAAAATTAGACTTGTGGGACATTTGAGACTGTTGTAAATAAATCTCCAAAAACAGCACCGCCCGTTCTCCTGGTTTAATTGGCTGTATTTATTGGCATAAGGGGTATTTTTAATGGAACAATCTACTGATGCTGAGAGACACCACGGACTCACTCCAGCCTAACTTGTAATCTGACATCGTATTTTCTGACTGGATATTGTGGATATTGAGTATTTTGAGGTCAGATTCAGCATGAATAAAATGCAGGGTAAAGCTGAAAGATCTCCCTCATGCCAGTGTGACATGCCGGAAATCAAACACTGGTCCCTGTTGCTGTGAGGCAGCAGTGCGAACCGCTGTGCCATATTCAACCAAATGACTCCAGGGGTTCAGAAAC
Source organism: Mustelus asterias (assembly GCF_964213995.1). Lineage (NCBI taxonomy): Eukaryota > Metazoa > Chordata > Chondrichthyes > Carcharhiniformes > Triakidae > Mustelus > Mustelus asterias. Next base: position 118,138 of record NW_027590706.1, read on the forward strand.
TTCTGGGAAAGTTATTGCACCATCAATTATTGAGGCTCGATAGTTAATCTCTGGGTTTTAACACCAGTGGAAGAGTAGAGTGGAAATATTTGAATTGAAAATCAAAGATCAGATCTGCTTATTCAGACCGTAGTGTGATCTTGTTTTAAAAGCTTTTTAACCAGGTGCGCCTTCCACAACCATTGCTTTTTAACCAGCTGCTCCTTCCACAACCATTGCTTTTTAACCAGCTGCTCCTTCCACAACCATTGCTTTTTAACCAGCTGCTCCTTCCACAACCATTGCTTTTTAACCAGCTGCCCCTTCCACAACCATTGCTTTTTAACCAGCTGCTCCTTCCACAACCATTGCTTTTTAACCAGCTGTCCCTTCCACAACCATTGCTTTTTAACCAGCTGCTCCTTCCACAACCATTGCTTTTTAACCAGCTGCTCCTTCCACAACCATTGCTTTTTAACCAGCTGCCCCTTCCACAACCATTGCTTTTTAACCAGCTGCCCCTTCCACAACCATTGCTTTTTAACCAGCTGCTCCTTCCACAACCATTGCTTTTTAACCAGCTGTCCCTTCCACAACCATTGCTTTTTAACCAGCTGCTCCTTCCACAACCATTGCTTTTTAACCAGCTGCTCCTTCCACAACCATTGCTTTTTAACCAGCTGTCCCTTCCACAGCCATTGCTTTTTAACCAGCTGCTCCTTCCACAACCATTGCTTTTTAACCAGCTGCTCCTTCCACAACCATTGCTTTTTAACCAGCTGCTCCTTCCACAACCATTGCTTTTTAACCAGCTGCTCCTTCCACAACCATTGCTTTTTAACCAGCTGTCCCTTCCACAACCATTGCTTTTTAACCAGCTGCTCCTTCCACAACCATTGCTTTTTAACCAGCTGCTCCTTCCACAACCATTGCTTTTTAACCAGCTGCTCCTTCCACAACCATTGCTTTTTAACCAGCTGTCCCTTCCACAACCATTGCTTTTTAACCAGCTGTCCCTTCCACAACCATTGCTTTTTAACCAGCTGCTCCTTCCACAACCATTGCTTTTTAACCAGCTGCTCCTTCCACAACCATTGCTTTTTAACCAGCTGCTCCTTCCACAACCATTGCTTTTTAACCAGCTGCTCCTTCCACAACCATTGCTTTTTAACCAGCTGTCCCTTCCACAACCATTGCTTTTTAACCAGCTGCTCCTTCCACAAACATTGCTTTTTAACCAGCTGCTCCTTCCACAACCATTGCTTTTTAACCAGATGCTCCTTCCACAACCATTGCTTTTTAACCAGCTGTCCCTTCCACAACCATTGCTTTTTAACCAGCTGCTCCTTCCACAACCATTGCTTTTTAACCAGCTGCTCCTTCCACAACCATTGCTTTTTAACCAGCTGCTCCTTCCACAACCATTGCTTTTTAACCAGCTGTCCCTTCCACAACCATTGCTTTTTAACCAGCTGCTCCTTCCACAACCATTGCTTTTTAACCAGCTGCTCCTTCCACAACCATTGCTTTTTAACCAGCTGCTCCTTCCACAACCATTGCTTTTTAACCAGCTGCTCCTTCCACAACCATTGCTTTTTAACCAGCTGTCCCTTCCACAACCATTGCTTTTTAACCAGCTGTCCCTTCCACAACCATTGCTTTTTAACCAGCTGCTCCTTCCACAACCATTGCTTTTTAACCAGCTGCCCCTTCCACAACCATTGCTTTTTAACCAGCTGCTCCTTCCACAACCATTGCTTTTTAACCAGCTGCTCCTTCCACAACCATTGCTTTTTAACCAGCTGTCCCTTCCACAACCATTGCTTTTTAACCAGCTGCTCCTTCCACAACCATTGCTTTTTAACCAGCTGTCCCTTCCACAACCATTGCTTTTTAACCAGCTGCTCCTTCCACAACCATTGCTTTTTAACCAGCTGCTCCTTCCACAACCATTGCTTTTTAACCAGCTGCTCCTTCCACAACCATTGCTTTTTAACCAGCTGTCCCTTCCACAACCATTGCTTTTTAACCAGCTGCTCCTTCCACAACCATTGCTTTTTAACCAGCTGCCCCTTCCACAACCATTGCTTTTTAACCGACTGCTCCTTCCACAACCATTGCTTTTTAACCAGCTGCTCCTTCCACAACCATTGCTTTTTAACCAGCTGCTCCTTCCACAACCATTGCTTTTTAACCAGCTGCTCCTTCCACAACCATTGCTTTTTAACCAGCTGTCCCTTCCACAACCATTGCTTTTTAACCAGCTGCTCCTTCCACAACCATTGCTTTTTAACCAGCTGCTCCTTCCACAACCATTGCTTTTTAACCAGCTGCTCCTTCCACAACCATTGCTTTTTAACCAGCTGCTCCTTCCACAACCATTGCTTTTTAGCCAGCTGCTCCTTCCACAACCATTGCTTTTTAACCAGCTGCTCCTTCCACAACCATTGCTTTTTAACCAGCTGCTCCTTCCACAACCATTGCTTTTTAACCAGCTGCTCCTTCCACAACCATTGCTTTTTAACCAGCTGCTCCTTCCACAACCATTGCTTTTTAACCAGCTGCTCCTTCCACAACCATTGCTTTTTAACCAGCTGTCCCTTCCACAACCATTGCTTTTTAACCAGCTGCTCCTTCCACAACCATTGCTTTTTAACCAGCTGCTCCTTCCACAACCATTGCTTTTTAACCAGCTGCTCCTTCCACAACCATTGCTTTTTAACCAGCTGCTCCTTCCACAACCATTGCTTTTTAACCAGCTGTCCCTTCCACAACCATTGCTTTTTAACCAGCTGCTCCTTCCACAACCATTGCTTTTTAACCAGCTGCTCCTTCCACAACCATTGCTTTTTAACCAGCTGCTCCTTCCACAACCATTGCTTTTTAACCAGCTGCTCCTTCCACAACCATTGCTTTTTAACCAGCTGTCCCTTCCACAACCATTGCTTTTTAACCAGCTGCTCCTTCCACAACCATTGCTTTTTAACCAGCTGCTCCTTCCACAACCATTGCTTTTTAACCAGCTGTCCCTTCCACAACCATTGCTTTTTAACCAGCTGTCCCTTCCACAGCCATTGCTTTTTAACCAGCTGCTCCTTCCACAACCATTGCTTTTTAACCAGCTGTCCCTTCCACAACCATTGCTTTTTAACCAGCTGTCCCTTCCACAACCATTGCTTTTTAACCAGCTGCTCCTTCCACAACAATTGCTTTTTAACCAGCTGTCCCTTCCACAACCATTGCTTTTTAACCAGCTGTCCCTTCCACAACCATTGCTTTTTAACCAGCTGCCCTTTCCACAACCATTGCTTTTTAACCAGCTGCTCCTTCCACCACCATTGCTTTTTAACCAGCTGCTCCTTCCACAACCATTGCTTTTTAACCAGCTGTCCCTTCCACAACCATTGCTTTTTAACCAGCTGCTCCTTCCACAACAATTGCTTTTTAACCAGCTGTCCCTTCCACAACCATTGCTTTTTAACCAGCTGTCCCTTCCACAACCATTGCTTTTTAACCAGCTGCCCTTTCCACAACCATTGCTTTTTAACCAGCTGCTCCTTCCACAACCATTGCTTTTTAACCAGCTGCTCCTTCCACAACCATTGCTTTTTAACCAGCTGCTCCTTCCACAACCATTGCTTTTTAACCAGCTGCTCCTTCCACAACAATTGCTTTTTAACCAGCTGTCCCTTCCACAACCATTGCTTTTTAACCAGCTGCTCCTTCCACAACCATTGCTTTTTAACCAGCTGTCCCTTCCACAACCATTGCTTTTTAACCAGCTGCTCCTTCCACAACCATTGCTTTTTAACCAGCTGCTCCTTCCACAACCATTGCTTTTTAACCAGCTGCTCCTTCCACAACAATTGCTTTTTAACCAGCTGCTCCTTCCACAACCATTGCTTTTTAACCAGCTGCTCCTTCCACAACCATTGCTTTTTAACCAGCTGTCCCTTCCACAGCCATTGCTTTTTAACCAGCTGCTCCTTCCACAACCATTGCTTTTTAACCAGCTGCCCCTTCCACAACCATTGCTTTTTAACCAGCTGTCCCTTCCACAACCATTGCTTTTTAACCAGCTGCTCCTTCCACAACCATTGCTTTTTAACGAGCTGTCCCTTCCACAACCATTGCTTTTTAACAGGCTGCTCCTTCCACAACCATTGCTTTTTAACCAGCTGCTCCTTCCACAACCATTGCTTTTTAACCAGCTGTCCCTTCCACAACCATTGCTTTATAACCAGCTGCTCCTTCCACAACCATTGCTTTTTAACCAGCTGCCCCTTCCACAACCATTGCTTTTTAACCAGCTGCCCCTTCCACAACCATTGCTTTTTAACCAGCTGCTCCTTCCACAACCATTGCTTTTTAACCAGCTGTCCCTTCCACAACCATTGCTTTTTAACCAGCTGCTCCTTCCACAACCATTGCTTTTTAACCAGCTGCTCCTTCCACAACCATTGCTTTTTAACCAGCTGCTCCTTCCACAACCATTGCTTTTTAACCAGCTGCTCCTTCCACAACGATTGCTTTTTAACCAGCTGCTCCTTCCACAACCATTGCTTTTTAACCAGCTGCTCCTTCCACAACCATTGCTTTTTAACCAGCTGTCCCTTCCACAACCATTGCTTTTTAACCAGCTGTCCCTTCCACAACCATTGCTTTTTAACCAGCTGCCCCTTCCACAACCATTGCTTTTTAACCAGCTGCTCCTTCCACAGCCATTGCTTTTTAACCAGCTGTCCCTTCCACAACCATTGCTTTTTAACCAGCTGTCCCTTCCACAACCATTGCTTTTTAACCAGCTGCTCCTTCCACAACCATTGCTTTTTAACCAGCTGCTCCTTCCACAACCATTGCTTTTTAACCAGCTGTCCCTTCCACAACCATTGCTTTTTAACCAGCTGCTCCTTCCACAACCATTGCTTTTTAACCAGCTGTCCCTTCCACAACCATTGCTTTTTAACCAGCTGATCCTTCCACAACCATTTCTTTTTAACCAGCTGCTCCTTCCACAACCATTGCTTTTTAACCAGCTGCTCCTTCCACAACCATTGCTTTTTAACCAGCTGTCCCTTCCACAACCATTGCTTTTTAACCAGCTGCTCCTTCCACAACCATTGCTTTTTAACCAGCTGTCCCTTCCACAACCATTGCTTTTTAACCAGCTGTCCCTTCCACAACCATTGCTTTTTAACCAGCTGCCCCTTCCACAACCATTGCTTTTTAACCAGCTGCTCCTTCCACAACCATTGCTTTTTAACCAGCTGCTCCTTCCACAACCATTGCTTTTTAACCAGCTGCTCCTTCCACAACCATTGCTTTTTAACCAGCTGTCCCGTCCACAACCATTGCTTTTTAACCAGCTGCTCCTTCCACAACCATTGCTTTTTAACCAGCTGCTCCTTCCACAACCATTGCTTTTTAACCAGCTGTCCCTTCCACAACCATTGCTTTTTAACCAGCTGCTCCTTCCACAACCATTGCTTTTTAACCAGCTGTCCCTTCCACAACCATTGCTTTTTAACCAGCTGTCCCTTCCACAACCATTGCTTTGTAACCAGCTGCTCCTTCCACAACCATTGCTTTTTAACCAGCTGCTCCTTCCACAACCATTGCTTTTTAACCAGCTGCTCCTTCCACAACCATTGCTTTTTAACCAGCTGCTCCTTCCACAACCATTGCTTTTTAACCAGCTGCTCATTCCACAACCATTGCTTTTTAACCAGCTGCTCCTTCCACAACCATTGCTTTTTAACCAGCTGTCCCTTCCACAACCATTGCTTTTTAACCAGCTGCTCCTTCCACAACCATTGCTTTTTAACCAGCTGCTCCTTCCACAACCATTGCTTTTTAACCAGCTGCTCCTTCCACAACCATTGCTTTTTAACCAGCTGCTCCTTCCACAACCATTGCTTTTTAACCAGCTGTCCCTTCCACAACCATTGCTTTTTAACCAGCTGTCCCTTCCACAACCATTGCTTTTTAACCAGCTGCTCCTTCCACAACCATTGCTTTTTAACCAGCTGCTCCTTCCACAACCATTGCTTTTTAACCAGCTGCTCCTTCCACAACCATTGCTTTTTAGCCAGCTGCTCCTTCCACAACCATTGCTTTTTAACCAGCTGCTCCTTCCACAACCATTGCTTTTTAACCAGCTGCTCCTTCCACAACCATTGCTTTTTAACCAGCTGTCCCTTCCACAACCATTGCTTTTTAACCAGCTGCTCCTTCCACAACCATTGCTTTTTAACCAGCTGCTCCTTCCACAACCATTGCTTTTTAACCAGCCGTCCCTTCCACAACCATTGCTTTTTAACCAGCTGCTCCTTCCACAACCATTGCTTTTTAACCAGCTGCTCCTTCCACAACCATTGCTTTTTAACCAGCTGCTCCTTCCACAACCATTGCTTTTTAACCAGCTGCTCCTTCCACAACCATTGCTTTTTAACCAGCTGTCCCTTCCACAACCATTGCTTTTTAACCAGCTGCTCCTTCCACAACCATTGCTTTTTAACCAGCTGCTCCTTCCACAACCATTGCTTTTTAACCAGCTGTCCCTTCCACAACCATTGCTTTTTAACCAGCTGCTCCTTCCACAACAATTGCTTTTTAACCAGCTGCTCCTTCCACAACCATTGCTTTTTAACCAGCTGCTCCTTCCACAACCATTGCTTTTTAACCAGCTGCTCCTTCCACAACCATTGCTTTTTAACCAGCTGTCCCTTCCACAACCATTGCTTTTTAACCAGCTGCTCCTTCCACAACCATTGCTTTTTAACCAGCTGCTCCTTCCACAACCATTGCTTTTTAACCAGCTGTCCCTTCCACAACCATTGCTTTTTAACCAGCTGCTCCTTCCACAACCATTGCTTTTTAACCAGCTGCTCCTTCCACAACCATTGCTTTTTAACCAGCTGCTCCTTCCACAACCATTGCTTTTTAACCAGCTGTCCCTTCCACAACCATTGCTTTTTAACCAGCTGCTCCTTCCACAACCATTGCTTTTTAACCAGCTGCTCCTTCCACAACCATTGCTTTTTAACCAGCTGCTCCTTCCACAACAATTGCTTTTTAACCAGCTGCTCCTTCCACAACCATTGCTTTTTAACCAGCTGCTCCTTCCACAACCATTGCTTTTTAACCAGCTGTCCCTTCCACAGCCATTGCTTTTTAACCAGCTGCTCCTTCCACAACCATTGCTTTTTAACCAGCTGCCCCTTCCACAACCATTGCTTTTTAACCAGCTGTCCCTTCCACAACCATTGCTTTTTAACCAGCTGCTCCTTCCACAACCATTGCTTTTTAACGAGCTGTCCCTTCCACAACCATTGCTTTTTAACAGGCTGCTCCTTCCACAACCATTGCTTTTTAACCAGCTGCTCCTTCCACAACCATTGCTTTTTAACCAGCTGTCCCTTCCACAACCATTGCTTTATAACCAGCTGCTCCTTCCACAACCATTGCTTTTTAACCAGCTGCCCCTTCCACAACCATTGCTTTTTAACCAGCTGCCCCTTCCACAACCATTGCTTTTTAACCAGCTGCTCCTTCCACAACCATTGCTTTTTAACCAGCTGTCCCTTCCACAACCATTGCTTTTTAACCAGCTGCTCCTTCCACAACCATTGCTTTTTAACCAGCTGCTCCTTCCACAACCATTGCTTTTTAACCAGCTGCTCCTTCCACAACCATTGCTTTTTAACCAGCTGCTCCTTCCACAACGATTGCTTTTTAACCAGCTGCTCCTTCCACAACCATTGCTTTTTAACCAGCTGCTCCTTCCACAACCATTGCTTTTTAACCAGCTGTCCCTTCCACAACCATTGCTTTTTAACCAGCTGTCCCTTCCACAACCATTGCTTTTTAACCAGCTGCCCCTTCCACAACCATTGCTTTTTAACCAGCTGCTCCTTCCACAGCCATTGCTTTTTAACCAGCTGTCCCTTCCACAACCATTGCTTTTTAACCAGCTGTCCCTTCCACAACCATTGCTTTTTAACCAGCTGCTCCTTCCACAACCATTGCTTTTTAACCAGCTGCTCCTTCCACAACCATTGCTTTTTAACCAGCTGTCCCTTCCACAACCATTGCTTTTTAACCAGCTGCTCCTTCCACAACCATTGCTTTTTAACCAGCTGTCCCTTCCACAACCATTGCTTTTTAACCAGCTGATCCTTCCACAACCATTTCTTTTTAACCAGCTGCTCCTTCCACAACCATTGCTTTTTAACCAGCTGCTCCTTCCACAACCATTGCTTTTTAACCAGCTGTCCCTTCCACAACCATTGCTTTTTAACCAGCTGCTCCTTCCACAACCATTGCTTTTTAACCAGCTGTCCCTTCCACAACCATTGCTTTTTAACCAGCTGTCCCTTCCACAACCATTGCTTTTTAACCAGCTGCCCCTTCCACAACCATTGCTTTTTAACCAGCTGCTCCTTCCACAACCATTGCTTTTTAACCAGCTGCTCCTTCCACAACCATTGCTTTTTAACCAGCTGCTCCTTCCACAACCATTGCTTTTTAACCAGCTGTCCCGTCCACAACCATTGCTTTTTAACCAGCTGCTCCTTCCACAACCATTGCTTTTTAACCAGCTGCTCCTTCCACAACCATTGCTTTTTAACCAGCTGTCCCTTCCACAACCATTGCTTTTTAACCAGCTGCTCCTTCCACAACCATTGCTTTTTAACCAGCTGTCCCTTCCACAACCATTGCTTTTTAACCAGCTGTCCCTTCCACAACCATTGCTTTGTAACCAGCTGCTCCTTCCACAACCATTGCTTTTTAACCAGCTGCTCCTTCCACAACCATTGCTTTTTAACCAGCTGCTCCTTCCACAACCATTGCTTTTTAACCAGCTGCTCCTTCCACAACCATTGCTTTTTAACCAGCTGCTCATTCCACAACCATTGCTTTTTAACCAGCTGCTCCTTCCACAACCATTGCTTTTTAACCAGCTGTCCCTTCCACAACCATTGCTTTTTAACCAGCTGCTCCTTCCACAACCATTGCTTTTTAACCAGCTGCTCCTTCCACAACCATTGCTTTTTAACCAGCTGCTCCTTCCACAACCATTGCTTTTTAACCAGCTGCTCCTTCCACAACCATTGCTTTTTAACCAGCTGTCCCTTCCACAACCATTGCTTTTTAACCAGCTGTCCCTTCCACAACCATTGCTTTTTAACCAGCTGCTCCTTCCACAACCATTGCTTTTTAACCAGCTGCTCCTTCCACAACCATTGCTTTTTAACCAGCTGCTCCTTCCACAACCATTGCTTTTTAGCCAGCTGCTCCTTCCACAACCATTGCTTTTTAACCAGCTGCTCCTTCCACAACCATTGCTTTTTAACCAGCTGCTCCTTCCACAACCATTGCTTTTTAACCAGCTGTCCCTTCCACAACCATTGCTTTTTAACCAGCTGCTCCTTCCACAACCATTGCTTTTTAACCAGCTGCTCCTTCCACAACCATTGCTTTTTAACCAGCCGTCCCTTCCACAACCATTGCTTTTTAACCAGCTGCTCCTTCCACAACCATTGCTTTTTAACCAGCTGCTCCTTCCACAACCATTGCTTTTTAACCAGCTGCTCCTTCCACAACCATTGCTTTTTAACCAGCTGCTCCTTCCACAACCATTGCTTTTTAACCAGCTGTCCCTTCCACAACCATTGCTTTTTAACCAGCTGCTCCTTCCACAACCATTGCTTTTTAACCAGCTGCTCCTTCCACAACCATTGCTTTTTAACCAGCTGTCCCTTCCACAACCATTGCTTTTTAACCAGCTGCTCCTTCCACAACAATTGCTTTTTAACCAGCTGCTCCTTCCACAACCATTGCTTTTTAACCAGCTGCTCCTTCCACAACCATTGCTTTTTAACCAGCTGCTCCTTCCACAACCATTGCTTTTTAACCAGCTGTCCCTTCCACAACCATTGCTTTTTAACCAGCTGCTCCTTCCACAACCATTGCTTTTTAACCAGCTGCTCCTTCCACAACCATTGCTTTTTAACCAGCTGTCCCTTCCACAACCATTGCTTTTTAACCAGCTGCTCCTTCCACAACCATTGCTTTTTAACCAGCTGCTCCTTCCACAACCATTGCTTTTTAACCAGCTGCTCCTTCCACAACCATTGCTTTTTAACCAGCTGTCCCTTCCACAACCATTGCTTCGATTTGAAAGAAATGCCATTCAATTGTGGACAGCTCTGGAAGTTTCCATATTCCCGTCTTGCAAGTTATAGATAACCGTTTGTAATCTTGATGTTCTATTACTACACTTGCTTTTTGCTTCCTAATGCAAAGCATTTGGTGCCACTATATCTGAATTCATTGGAGAAATGACAGACACGGATAAACACCTAAAAGATCAGCGAACTTTTAACTGCAGTCTGAATCTACAGTTGTGCCAGGAGTATGATTCAAACTTGTACCCAGTTTGTACAGTCATGTTTTTAAATCTGCTAAATTTACAGCTCTCTGAAATAGTGAGAGAATTTAAAACAACAAATGGATTATTGCTCACGGATTCACCACTTCAGAACAACCTGCACGAACTCTGGGCTCTGCTCAACTTCCTCCTCCTGGATGTCTTCAATTCGTCTGCAGTAAGTAATGAGAAAAGCAGCTTGACAGTGACTGTACCGTTTGTCTAAGGTTCAATTACAGTGTTTCAACCTATTTCTCTTTGGAAGGCATGAGAGAATGCTGCAAAGTTGTGTCTTTGGGAATCACTGGGTCCCTTTTCCCCCTCACTCCTTCCAGTCGTGTCTGGGGCAGTTTCAGGGCTGGAGAGGATTGTCCTCATTCACTGGGGGAGGGGGGAGAAAACTGTTCTCTGTCCCGAGGTTTAATGCAGCCTCTGTGACTAGGCCTCAATTCAAGGCCTAATCTCAGAGGGCCCTCAGAATGTCCTTTTGTATTTGCTTCATTCCCGAACAGTGTCTGTGCTGAAGTGGGAGAACTCGATGGTTAAAAACAAAATAATTCATTTTATTCAGGATGAGATTGTGGGTTTTCCTGCTCTCTCTCTCTTTCTGTCTCCCATCGTTCTCCTTTGATTGTGAGTTATCAGAGAGAGAAATGGGAACTGGAGGGTAACAGTGAGAGAGGGGGACCGGGAGGGTAACAGAGCAGTTTGCTTGTGGGATCTTGCTGTGAGTATTTTCCCTGCAGCCTATCCTGCTGGGAGACCGTGGTTCCGCTCCCCAAATTCAGTGCACTGACAACTGACTGTGATTGCTTCCATCTCCCACCACTGCCCCCAGCCTCATTTCTCAATGTGAATCAGTGATCAACACAAACAGTGGTCACAGGGTGACATGATTTAAAATGGTCAAACAGACACCTTTCAGAGAGCATTTCAATCCAGATTCATCGTCAGAGAGAGAGAGAGAGAGATTATCCAGAGCAGGCGAGAGAGAGAGATTATCCAGAGCAGGCGAGAGAGAGAGATTATCCAGAGCAGGCGAGAGAGAGAGATTATCCAGAGCAGGCGAGAGAGAGAGAGAGAGAGAGGAGGGTGAGGGGTGCACACAGAGATAGGGGGAGATAAACAGGCAGAGAGAGGGAGAGAGAACAGAGATAGATCATCAAGTGCAGGAGAGAGAGGAGGGGGGTGGATAGGGACAGAGATGGTGGGGGTAAGAGAGAGGGGGAATTAGAGAGAGAGAAACAGAGATGAGTGACTGTGCGAGAAGTGGAAGGTTCCCTGTTCATGTCAAATGTACAAACAGCACCAAACCTGGAGTGATGTCCCCTTATTTTAACTGGGGAGGGGTGGAAGGAAGAGGGGCAGAGAGAGGGAGAGGTGTGGTCCCTCATTCCCACTGACTTCACCTCAATCCTCACTTAAATATCACATTGTATCTGGCCATGTTCAGACTGTGTGGGATCTTGCTGTGCACTCATGCTCTGTGCCTCCTCCCTGCCCCATATTCCTCACACTGTATCAGTGTCCACATTTTAAACATAAAAGATTGAGTGAAAGGAGGGTGGGATATGGAGAGGAACAGGGTAAGGCAGAGCTGCAGAGAGGGCGTTTCGATCGAGTTCTCACAGGGGCTTGGAATGAAAAAGGCTGCGATTGGGACCCGGTTTAATTGGCCAAATGGACAGTGCCTGTGTTTTACTCTCCGTAATGTCACGGTGCTGTGTGAGAGCCCAGGGCAGCGCTTCAATCTACTTTTACTGAGTTTCTCTTTGTAACATTCTCAGTCTCCCTCTCTCACTGCGAAGCACTCGGGAGGGAGAGGGAGCTGAAATTCACATTCCTGAGCCTGGGGGAAAAGCTTGTTCTCAATCCCAGAGTCCTACTTGTGTTTTTAGACAGGGCGCTGGGATTTGTGGATTTAAAGGATTGTTCTGTTTCACTGGGCCTCAATTCAAGGCCTGTGTGACTAGGCCTCAATTCAAGGCCCGGGTGACTTGGCCTCAATTCAAGGCCTGTGTGACCTGGCCTCAATTCAAGGCTTGTGTGACTAGACCTCAATTCAAGGCCTGTGTGACTAGGCCTCAATTCAAGGCCTGTGTGACTCGGCCTCAATTCAAGGCCTGTGTGACTAGGCCTCAATTCAAGGCCTGTGTGACTCGGCCTCAATTCAAGGCCTGTGTGACTCGGCCTCAATTCAAGGCCTGTGTGAGTAGGCCTCAATTCAAGGCCTGTGTGAGTAGGCCTCAATTCAAGGCCTGTGTGGCTCGGCCTCAATTCAAGGCCTAATCTCAGGGGCACCTTTGCATTTCCTTAATTCCTGAACAGGGTTTAAGTGGCTGAATTCAATGGTTCAATAAAATGTGCAGCAGCCACTTCAGGGTGGGATTGTGGGTTTTCCATGCTCCCCCTCCCACTGTTCTCTTCTCATTCTGAGCTTTAAAACATGATGCACAGCGTACATCATTATTTTAAACGGTCAGACAGCAACTTATCAGAGAGAGCACTTCAGTCCAGATTCACACTGAGATAGAGAAACAGCAGAGATCAGGACAGATTATCCAGAGCAGAAGAGGGAGGGGTGCAGAGATTGTGTATTGGATAGGTCTAGATCTGGGGGGAGAGTGAAAGAGACAGAGAGGGGGGCGGGGGTGATAGAAGCTTCATTGCTGAGATTGAATGTATTGATATCGAATGAGGGAGATTCTCAGTGTTGGTGCGGTTTGTAAAATGAGTCAGAAGCACAGCTGGAGGTGGGGGTTAAACGCAGGGGGAGTGACACAGATCAGGGAATGGATGGGGGAGTGGGGAGCCTCCCTGTTTCTTTACAGCCCAGCCTCTGGAGTAAACCCGTCCCCACCCACTCCCCCCACCAAAAATGCTTTGATGTGTTTCATTAATTTAATACTGGGACAGTCACGAGGCATTTGCACTTTCATTTCATTTTGAAATCTGTTCCCCTTTGAACAAAGAACAAAGAACAATACAGCACAGGAACAGGCCCTTCGGCCCTCCAAGCCCGCGCCGCTCCCTGGTCCAAACTCGACCATTCTTTTGTAGCCCTCCATTCCCACTCCGTTCATGTGGCTATCTAGATAAGTCTTAAACGTTCCCAGTGTGTCCGCCTCCACCACCTTGCCTGGCAGCGCATTCCAGGCCCCCACCACCCTCAGGGCTCTGGTAGTGTGGCGACCAGAACTGGACGCAGTATTCCAAATGGTCAGAGTTTGATAATGGGAAGGATGTGGAAATGAATGTTTTCTCCCCGCACCCCAGAGAAAATAAGGCTGAGAGGAGACTTGATAGAGAGATTCAAGATCCTAAGAATTATGGACTGGTTAAAGAGTGAGAAACTCTTCCCTCTCAAAAGATGGTCAGGAACTAGAGGGCACCGATTCTAATTGATGGGGAAATGGATCAGAAGTGAAGTGAGAAAAAGCACTTCACCGAGAGGCTGTTTGGAATCTGGAACAATCTTCCTGAAATCCTGTTCCAGTATTCAATAACATGATGGCTGATCTGTGATCGAACTCTCTACCTCTTTACCCCTTGGACTAAGGGAAATCTATCAACCCCAGATTTAAAATGATAACAAATGACTGCCATTTGCAGAAGATTGTTTCAAACTAACTCCACACCACATCTGGCAATGATTTCATTGCGACATTTCGAAAATCCTAAACTGAGGCTAACATCCAAATGTCCCCAAGTCCTGGAGTCCCTACCAGCAGAAAAACTTGTTCTTTATTATCCTTTACCTCTTTATTTTAAATGTTTGATTAAATCAGGCTCTAATTTAAATTCCAGCGGTTATTTAATTTAAGCTAAATTAATGTCACAACATTACTGCCATCTTTTACCCAAAACTTAGCTTCAGACCGTGTCCCTCTATATTTAACCAGCCCGTCTCTGACATCTCCTCCAGTCACACAACCCTGTGAGATGTCTGCACCGCTCTAATTGTGGCATCATGAGCGTTCCACATGCAACATGACTTGCATCGATAAACTCTCATCTCCAACATTTCAATTGAAATTTCAAAGCTCAATGGCTTTGAAGCCGAATGGTCCAGATTGCCATGGCCTTCAATGTGAACAGGTTGTTAGTGATGTGTCTACAGAGGTTGCCAAGGAAACAATGACTGAACACAGGGGGTGAATGTGAGAAGCTGAAGTTTCCACTTGAAGACATTCCCAGTGTCTCTGAGCAGCTGAACTGGGGAAGCCTTTGGGCAGAGACTGTGCTGCTGCTATTGCCCTTCCCGGCCACCAGGCGTCTCTGTAACGCTCCCGGGGGCTGCCTGTGCGCATGTGCGGGGCGGGAATGCTCCCAGAGGTCAGCGCGTCCCGCATTGATGCCGTCTCCCCTGGCAACCGCAAGATGGTCGCCGCCGCCGCCTCCCTTCGCAAGGGAATATGGCCGCTGGCCGTCTCCCTTGGCAACGCAAAATGGCCGCCGGCTGGGGGGTGTCATTGCGGCGCGTGCGCAGTGAGGTCTGTCTGCAGCCATTGTCCAGGTTGCCCCCAGTGGATGGGGTTGGGATTGTGCAGCAGATGGAGCAACAATCCCAGTTTCAATAGGGGGACAGAAGCTGCAATGCTGCCCCCTGTTGGTCACTTCTCCCAGTCTCAGCATTGCAGAGTGTTTAAACAAGAGTGCATTGTCACAGCAGCACCTTGACCTTCAGTTTCAGTTTATTTATTAGTCTCAGAAGTAGGCTTACATTAACACTGCAATGAAGTTACTGTGAGAATCCCCTAGTCGCCCACACTCCGGCGCCTGTTCGGGTTACACTGAGGGAGAATTTAGCACGGCCAATGCACCCTAACCAGCACATCTTTCAGACTGTGGGAGGAAACCGGAGCACCCGGAGGAAACCCACGCAGACACGGGGAGGGGACAACCCGGGGGAAAGCTCCATTCCAACTGTCCCTGGAGTGTCAGATTAACCTGGGTCACTCACGCACCCCCGGCTAAGACTCACCTCCCTCAGACAGTGAGACCCTCCTGTATCACTCACCTTACTGTAGTCAGATACCCTCAGACTCAGCACTGGGCCCTGGGCGTGTTCTTTAAATGCTGCGACCTATCGTGGAGGAAAGAGTTGGGAGGATTTTGATTTGATTTGATTTATTATTGTCGCGTGTATTGGGATACAGTGAGAAGTATTGTTTCTTGTATGCTGTACAGACAAAACATACCGTTCATAGAGTACATCGCGGAGAAGTAAAAGAGAGGGTGCAGAATGTAGTGTTGCAACATAGGTAGGGTGTAGAGAAAGATAAATCTAATATGTAGCAGGTCCATTCAAAAGTCTGAGGGCAGCAGGGAAGTTCTTGAGTCGGTTGGCACGTGATCTCAGACTTTGTATCTTTTTCCTGACGGAAGAAGGTGGAAGAGAGAATGTGTGCATGAGGTCCTTAATTATGCTGGCTGCTTTTCTAAGGCCGCGGGAAGTGGAGACAGAGTCAATGAATGGGAGGCTCGTCTGTGTGATGGACGGGGCTACATTCACGACCTTTTGTAATTTCTTGCAGTCTTGGACAGAGCAGAAACCAGACCAAGCCGTGACACAGAAAGGATGCTTTCTATGGTGCATCTGTAGAAGTTGGTGAGAGTCGTAGCTGACATGCCAAATTTCCTCAGCCTCCTGAGAAAGTAGACGTGTTGGTGGGCTTTCTCAATTATAGTGTCGGCATGGGGGGACCAGGACAGGTTGTTGGTGATCTGGACACCTAGAAACTTGAAGTTGGGACCCAAATGACAAGTTGTCATAGTGTCATAGATGTTTACAGCATGGAAACAGGCCCTTTGGCCCAACTTGTCATGCTGCCCTTTTTCTTTTAACCCCTAAGCTAGTCCCAATTCCCCACATTTGGCCCATATCCCTCTACATCTATCTTACCCATGTAACTGTCTAAACGTTTTTTAAAGATAAAATTGTGCCCCTCTCTACTACTACCTCTGGCAGCTTGTTCCAGACGCTCATCACTCTCTGTGTGAAAAGATTGCCCCTCTGGACACTTTTGTATCTCTCCCCTCTCACCTTAAACCCATGCCCTCTAGTTTTAGACTCCCCTTTGGGAAAAGATATTGACTATCTATTGTGTGTCAACCATAGAATAGCCACAGAATGAAGGAGGCCATTCAGCCCATTCAGCTGGTGTCGACTCTCTGCTAGAGCAATCGAGCCAGTCCCACTGCTCCACCTTGTCCCTGGGGCCCTGCAAATCTTTTCCCATCAGCTTCCCATCCCATTTCCTCCGGAAAGACAGCGAGGAGCAGAGAGGAAAGAGGGACTTGGGGAATGGAAGGTTTCATCTGATGTTCTTTGTTGGCAGATGCTCTGTGGCGGATAAAGCTGGCAGCTTCCTCCAGAAAGCAGCACAGAGTGAATGGAAGGGGCAGAATGTGAGTGAGATGAGACACGAGAGAGAGAGAGAGAGGGGTGAAAGCTTTCTGTTTGTCAGCAAAAAGCACAATGGTGGCCCTGTGTCCTTCAGGGAGCGGCCCAGGCCTCGCTCAAAGCCTGTCCTGTCCTCACACTCACTGGGAGACGGCCATTTCTAACACGTTGTCCATGTTTCTGAGCTGACACTGAGACAAACACAACAACAGCAGCCATTGTCCGGACAATTCCTCATGGAGAATGAAATGTCCAAAGCCACTTCAAAGGAAGACTGCGCGGCAGGATTTTTCCCCGAGCTGTGGAGGGAGAGATTTGGATGGATGACCAGAAGCTGGGTCAGTGAGGTTGTGTTTTAGCAATGGAGGTCGAGAGAACAGAAAAGGCCCTTCGGCCCATTGCATCTGTGCCGGTCAAAGACAAATCACCCAACTTGGCTCACGGCCTGGTAAGCCTTGACATTGCAAATGCATAGCTAAGCACTTCTTAAACGTTCTGAGGGTCTCTGCCTCCACCACCCTTTCAGGCAGACAGTTCCAGACTCCCACTACCCTCTGGGTGAAAAAGGTTTTCCTCACATCCCCTGTAAACCTCCTGCCCCTTACCCTTAATCTATAACCCCTGGTCATTGATCCCACCACCAAGGGGAAAGCTTTCTCCCCTCTACTCTATCGATGTCCCTCATAATCTTATCCACCTCCATCATGTTCCCCCTCAGCCTCCTCTGCTCCACGGAAAACAACCCCAGGGTGGATTCTTATCACCGTTCAGGCCGGCAGGATTTTCCCATCCCACTGCAGTGAAAGGAGATTTGGCTGGTCACCAGATTCTCCGACCTCGCTGAGCGGGAGTGTGGCGTGAACAGGTGGTAAGATCACACCCTCAGTCTATAAAATCTCTTCAGTCCGAGTGGCGGCACGGTAGCACAGTGGTTAGCACTGCCGCCTCACAGCGCCAGGGACCCGGGTTCAATTCCGGGCTCGGGTTACTGTCTGTGTGGAGTTTGCACATTCTCCCCGTGTCTGCGTGGGTTTCCCCCGGGTGCATTGTCCATGCAAAATTGCCCTGAGGGTCCCACGATGTATAGGTTAGGGGGATTAGCGGGAACATACGTGGGGTTACGGGGTAAGCCTGGGTAAGAGTCCGTGCAGATTTGATGGGTCGAATGGCCTCATTCTGGACTGTAGGGGTTCTATGATTCTATGAACTAAAACTCTCTAGGCCAGGCAACATCCTGGTGAATCTCCTCTGCACCTTTTCCAGTGCTATCACATCCCTCCTATCCTGTGCATTCCACAACTGCACAATGTTTCGATGAGGGGCGGCACAGTGGTTAGCGCTGCTGCCTCACAGCGCCAGGGACCCGGGTTTGATTCCTGGCTTGGGTCACTGTCAGTGTGGAGTTTGTACATTCTCCCCGTGTCTGCATGGGTTTCAACCGGGTGCTGCGGTTTCCTCCCACAGTTCGAAAGACGCGCTGGTTAGGTGTATCAGCCATGCTAAATTCTCCCTAAGTTGCCCAAACAGGCGCCAGAGCATGGCGACTACGGATTTTCCACAGTAACTTCATTGCAGTGTTAATGTAACCCTACTTGTGACACTAATAAACAAACTTTTAAACCTGATACTCGATTCCCCCATGCTGGCCTTGTTCTGTGATAATTAATGCGGATGTTTAGATTATTCAATAGTTCTTTAAGGACAGCAGACACAGTGAAAAAAAAACATGTGACTCTTTACACAACAGATATATTTCAAGGGGATATTGCAGCCAACTGTATCTGAGTGGCAGTAATCTTCCCTCAGAATCAGACAGATTGTGGCTTCAGCTCAGAGCCTCAAATACTAGGCCCTTAGCATCGATCAGAGACTCCGAACACAGCATGATGGGAGAGGGGACAAAGGAAAGTGGTGTTGAATTTGTGAGCCTTGTTTTGTGGAAAGCTTTAGTGTTTGGTCAGAATGTTAATTTTTGAGTGGACCTACCATACATTAAGCTGATCTTTCTCTACACCCTATCGGTAACTGCAACACTGTATTCTGCACTCTCTCCTCTCCTTCTCCCGAATGAACTCTATGAACAGTATGTTTTGTCTGTGTAGCGTGCAAGAAACAATACTTTTCACCGTGTCCCAATACATGGGATAGGGTGACATGGTGGACAGTGTTTAGCACTGCTGCCTCACAGCACCAGGATTCAATTCTCGGTTGGGAGTTGAGTTTGCACATTCTCCCTGTGTCTGCATGGGTTTCCTGCGGGTGCCCCGGTTTCCTTCCACAGTCCAAAGATGTGCAGATTAGGTGGAATCTGAGACGCTACAGAAGCAGGGTAAAGATTTGAAAATGAAGTGTTTCTCACCCACTTTTAAAAGACAATCCACATTCGCACCAGTCACATTTCACACACTCTGCTCAGTCCTGTGTTGGGGGGTGTTTAGTGCGGGATCAGTGTTTGCTTTTCTCAAACCGCAGTGATATTCCCAACTTATCAAGGGCAAGAGGTTTCAGTGTTTAAACATGTAAACATTACAAAACTAAACCAGACAGAAAGTGATGAGGCCTCACACCTTCAATGGAGTCATCTTCGCTCAGAGTCAGAGAGATTGTGGGTTCAGGTCAGAGCCTGAAATACTAGGCCCTTAGCATCGAAACACACAGAGACAGAGAAACACAGAGACAGAGACAGAGAGACACACACAGATACATCGAGAGATATACACACAGAGGCAGAGAGAGAGACACAGATCCAGAGAAGTACAGAGACAGAGAGACACACAGATACACAGAGAGTTAGAGACAGAGAGACACACACATAAACACACTAACAGAGAAATACAGAAAGAGAGTTTGGCAAAGTCAGATTTAATTTTCCATTCAATATTTATTTAAAAATTCAGAGAATATTTGACAAGAAAATTGATTTTAAAGTTAACAAAAGTGAATCTGACCTTTGAGCTTCACAATGAGATCTGAACCCCTACGCTCTGAGCTGCCCAATATCTGTACAGCTGTACCAGACACCAGAAAGAGAAAACCAGAGCTCAACATCACAGGAAATGAACAATTGTGAATAAGGAACGAGAAAAGTTATTAATTTATACCTGAGATTTAAACTACAGGAAAACTATTAACTACAATTACATTACAACAAAAGTTACCTTCTACATTTCACACTGAAAACTGAACTACCGCCCACAATTGTCTCAGTGACAGATTCAGAATGATAAACTGAGAGAATTTCACTGTTGGAGTCACCGACAGCAGATATTGTATTTGTGTCAATCAGGAATCTTAATAATCAGCTGAGGGAAATCTACAACGTCCAAAATTCAACCCATCACTTGATCTGTAAAAGAAAGATACAATAAGGAAGCAGATGTTTTTGATGCGGGACATTAATGTTAGAGTTTTTAATCAATGAATCATTTAGAGATTTTTCAAATCCCTTCTGTTTGACAATCCACTCTGACACCAGTCACATTTCACACTCTCTGCTCAGTCCTGTGTTGGGGGGGCGGTGTTTAGTGTGGGATCAGTGTTTGCTTTTCTCAAACCGCACTGATATTCCCAACAAGGGCAAGAGGTTTCAGTGTTTAAAAATGTAAAGATTTCAGAACAAAACCAGACAGAGAGTGATGAGGCCTCACACCTTCAATGTAGTGATTCCCCCAATCTTTCCTTTTGTATATTGTTTCCTTCGTCTGTCTGAAGTATTGGAGACGTCGACATCACTGAAACAATACAATCTCTCGGGACAATCACTGGAAACAGCTTCTGGAAACAAATTAACACTTTAATCAACCAAAAAGCTGAATGTCCATTCAAACATCTCCCTCCCCACATCCTTGTAAATGCAAAGATAACTCCCATTTCCCCAAAGCAGGAAGATGTGAAATGGAAACATCTTCAGCTCTTTACACACTGCACTTTTCCACGGACCAAAATGTTTCAAAACATTTGCTGAAGTTTTGCTTTAAACTCTTTATCAATGTCCTTCCAGGTTTAGTGTGAAGGTTTGTGTTCCACACTGAGCCCCTCTCAGTCTCCACACGGAGCTTGTGTGTGTGCTGATGCTCCTGTCATTTTGGATGGATACTGTGTGAAGCTGCATTCTCTCCCAGTGAGTTTCTGATCTACTTCACTCTCTCTGCGGCTGGAGCAATGTCCAGCAGGCAGCAGAGGATGGCAGTGTATCACTGTCAGCACAATAGACAAACAGCCTTTAGCAAGAGAGGCTTTGACCCTTTTTCAAACCAAATCCCCAATTTGATGTTTCCAGCTGCGCTGTTTACAATGCTGCAGAATATTGTGTGTCTTTGGTAAACTGGGATGTGTAGCATTCAGTCACATTCAGTGGTCAATAAATCCGTCAACACTGTGCGTATCTTTCTGTGTGTGTGTGTCAGCGTGCATGTGTGTCAATGTATTTAAATCTCAAAGGAAAATAGGAGCAGGTGTAGGCCATTTGGCCCATCGATCCTGCGCCAGCATTCAAACAGATCATGGGGCACGTACGCACACAAAACACGCACACACCAACACACACAAAACACGCACACACACAAAGCACGCACACACAAACACACATAAAACACGCACAATAAACACACACACACACAAACACAATAAACACACAAACACACAGAAACACACACACACACATCAAAAACACAGCACTGCTGCCTCACAGCGCCAGGGACTCGGGTTCGGTTCCCGCTTTGGGTCACTGTCTGTGCGGAGTTTGCACGTTCTCCCCGTGTCTGCGTGGGTTTCCTCCGGGTGCTCCGGTTTCCTCCCACAGTCTGAAAGACGTTCTGGTTAGGGTGCATTGGCCGTGCTTAATTGTCTCTCCGCGTCAGAGAGACAAGATCGGGTAAATGCATGGGGTTATGGAGATGGGGCCTGAGTGGGATTGTGGTCGGTGCAGACTCAATGGGCCAAATGGCCTCCTTCTGTACTGTAGGAGTCTAGGATTCTATGAAAACACACAGAAACAGATATTCTCACCCAGTAACACTCACACGCACACAGTAATAAACACACACGGAAACATGTCCACGCACACACACACACACACACACACACACACACGCATGCACACACACACACACACACAAACAGACACACACACGAACAGACACACACACACACACACACACAGAAACAAACACACACACACATATTCCTATTTTATTTCACACAATCGATTTGCCTCTTGAACATGCTGAATGATTGGGCTTCCACATCCCCCTGGAATAGAAAATTCCAAAGATTCACCACCCTCTGAGTGAAGAAATTCCTCCTCATCTCAGACTTCAATGGTCTGCCCCTGATTCTGAGATTGTGTCCCCTGGTTCTAGTCTCACCAGCCAGGGGAAACATCCAATCTACATCCACCCTGTCACACCCTGTAAGAATTTTAAGTCTGTTTCAATGGGGTCGCCTCTCATTCTTCAAGGGTTCAAGGCCGACTTCCGGACTTGATGGCAATGGAAGGTGTGCTCATAACGGGGCCAAACAGCTGGATTATCAAACAGTAAATCCTGCCGGGATCATGTATCAGTAAACTCTGCCCGAAACCACTCTCAGTTATTACAATCTGGGCCTTGTATCAGTAATCTCTGCCCGAAACCTCTCTCATTTATTACAATCTGGGACTTGTATCAGTAATCTCTGCCCGAAACCTCTCTCAGTTATTATAATCTGGGCCTGGTATCAGAAATCTCTGCCCGAAACCTCTCTCAGTTATTACAATCTGGGCCTGGTATCAGTAAACTCTGCCCTAAACCTCTCTCAGTTATTACAATCTGGGCCTTGTATCAGTAATCTCTGCCCTAAACCTCTCTGTTATTACAATCTGGGCCTGGTATCATTAATCACTGCCCGAAACCTCTCTCAGTTATTACAATCTGGACCTTGTATCAGTAATCTCTGCCCTAAACCTCTCTCAGTTATTACAATCTGGGCCTGGTATCAGTAAACTCTGCCCGAAACCTCTCTCAGTTATTACAATCTGGGACTTGTATCAGTAATCTCTGCCCGAAACCTCTCTCAGTTATTACAATCTGGGCCTGGTATCAGTAATCACTGCCCGAAACCTCTCTCAGTTATTACAATCTGGACCTTGTATCAGTAATCTCTGCCCTAAACCTCTCTCAGTTATTACAATCTGGGCCTGGTATCAGTAAACTCTGCCCGAAACCTCCCTCAGTTATTACAATCTGGGACTTGTATCAGTAAACGCTGCCCGAAACCTCTCTGTTATTACAATCTGGGCCTGGTATCAGTAAACTCTGCCCCAAACCTGTCTCAGTTATTACAATATGGGCCTTGTATCAGTAATCTCTGCCCGAAACCTCTCTCAGTTATTACAATCTGGGCCTGGTATCAGTAATCTCTGCCCTAAACCTCCCTCAGTTATTACAATCTGGGACTTCTATCAGTAATCTCTGCCCTAAACCTCCCTCAGTTATTACAATCTGGGCCTGCTATCAGTAATCTCTGCCCTAAACCTCCCTCAGTTATTACAATCTGGGCCTTGTATCAGTAATCTCTGCCCTAAACCTCCCTCAGTTATTACAATCTGGGACTTCTATCAGTAATCTCTGCCCAAAACCTCCCTCAGTTATTACAAGCTGGGCCTGCTATCAGTAATCTCTGCCCGAAACCTCTCTCAGTTATTACAATCTGGGTCTTGTATCAGTAAATTCTGCCCTTCAGCTGATTGGAGAATATCATTGTGAATATTACTGAGTTTGGGATGTAATAATTTCCTGCTGTTGCCAATATGGCTATTTTTAACATAGTTTCTGGGATCCTCCAGTCTCCCCTCAGCAGCTTTCTGGGCAGTGAGAGGTGACACACCGTTCACTCGCAGAGGGAGCTTTTGGTCCTGTCGCTGTCAATGGGATTTCCCATTGAAGTCACCTCACGCTAGCAGGAAACCAGAGGCAGGGGTATGAGAGCAGAGAATTCCCCACGAGTGAACAGCCGGAGAATCCCGGACATTAGCTCCTTTCTCAGTTATCACTGCACTCAACCCAGTCGCTGTTTATACGCTCAGTTGTCTCAGTGAATACTACATTACACCATGCTGCTGTGGACACTACAGTCAACCCTTTCTGAGTTCTCACTGTATTAATACCATGTATGGATTGATATTTCATTGGACCATGTGCTGGGTTAGATGAATATTTATTGATTCTTGTGATGTGGGTGTCACTGGCTAGGTCAGCATTTATTGCCCATTCCTAGTTGCCCTGGAGAAGGTGGTGGTGAGCTGCCGTCTTGAACCCGCTGCTGTCTATGTGGTGTAGGTACACCCACAGTGCAGTTAGGGAGGGAACCTGCTTAAATTATCACTGCATTTAACCATGTCACTCTTTATAAAAAATAAACTAGACCATGTCTGGGTAATGAATGTGGAGCATGTCTCCATTTCTCTTTACCTCAGCACTGTATCTGTGTATATAACACTTTATACAGTTTCAATGTTATTTATTAGTGTCACAAGTAGGCTTACATTAACACTGCAATGAAGTTGCTGTGAAAATCCCCTAGTTGCCACACTCCGGCGCTGTTCGGCTTCACTGAGGGAGAATTTAGCACGGCCAATCCACCGAACAGCATGTCTTTCAGACTGTGGGAGGAAACCGGAGCACTCGGAGGAAACCCAGACACGGGGAGAACATGCAGACTCCACACAGACAGTGACGCAAGTCGGGAATCGAACCCGGGTCCCTGGCGCTGAGAGGCTGCAGTGCTAACCACTGTGCCACCCCTATAAACTAGATACAGTTTCTCTTCTTAATGCATGGGGCCATCCCTCTGTATATACTACAATTGGTATTTACTTAGTTATTGCTTCACTCAACTATGTCACTGTTTCCAATGCACTCAGTGAAGTCACAGTTATTAACGCACGCAGCCATGCCTCTATCTACACTACACCCGACAATTTCTCAGCTGTTGCTGCACTTCCCCAGGAATAGATTTGATCTGTTTCTCTTACATTCAGCATCATCGGAGATACTGCTGTGTTCGGCCTTGTTTCATTCATTACTCAACTCACCTGTGTCTCAGTTTTATTTTACACAAGTTCCTGTCTTTCTTATTCCGACATTCTACCCTGTTTCAGTTGTTACTGCACTGAAAAATCTCTCTGTTCGGTAGACAGAGAAAGAGAGTCAGCTGGATGGATAGACGAATATTCCTTTAAAGTTATATATTTGTGTGGGTCAGCTGGTGCCACCACTCTTGTTTGGAACAGTTTTTGTTTGGTCTTGTTACCAGCTATTGGGTGTTGTGTGAAATGTCCAATTGCTCCAGTATTGTGTGTGTAATATTGGTGTTGAAAGATTGGGTGAATTTCGCTCGAGTCTCTTGGAGATGAGCAGAAATTGAGGAAGGGAAATAAAGTTGAACATCGGTAAAGGGAAAGTGACCACAGTCCCAGATGACGATCTGCTGCTCTCCCCTTTGAGGGGGAGAACTCACTGGCGGTGATTTACCACACCTCAGGCCAGGGGAAAGGTTGAAAGGGTTGGGCTTTCATGACGTGTTGGAGACTTTGTGCATCTCAAACCAGCTGTCCAGCCAACTGAGTGAACCAACTTCCATATTGCCACATTTCAATGCATGTTGCACAACCTGGTCACAAACGATTGCATTGGAGACTACTCACTGATATTGGGATTGATCTGTGACAATTCTCACAGTCGCGTGTGTGTGTGTATGTTTCTGTCTGTGTGCATGTTAGTGGATATGTTTTTACAGACTCCCAGAGAGAGAGCGAGAGATGCAGAGACCAACAGATGACAGGGTCAAGGAGAGTGAGAGAAAGAGAGAGCCAGATTGAGAGAGGCACTGAGAGACAATGTCTGTCCAAATCCTCTTGAAGCCACTTTGCATTTTCCTCAAAACTCACATTCCCACCGAGCTTTGTGTCATCCGCAAACTTGGAAATATTACATTAGGTCCCCACATCCAAATCATTGATAAACATTGTGAACATCTGGGAACAAAGTCCAGATCCTTGTGGCACAGCCGGCCGACACAAGACGGAGAAATCATCTGGCCGGGAACACAACAGCGACATTTTTCAGTGAAGCTCGGAGCCAGCTGTGTCTCAGTGGATCATAATCTGACCTCAGGATCATTCAATTGTGCCTTCAGTTACAGCATCAAATTCTCGGCCAGGCTGGAAAACAAATCACTCCTCAAATCCCCAAATAAAACGTTCTGGGATCTGAACTTAAAATGCTGTAACTGATCATGGAGGAAAGAGTGGGGTCTAATAGACACTGAGAAGATAACTTGCATCTGAATCATAGAACGGTGACAGCACAGGAGGCCATTCAGCCCCATCAAGCCAGTGCGACACTCTGCAAGAGCAATGTCACTATTCCCACTCCTCCACCCTTTCCCCGTCACCCTGTAAATATTTCCCCTTCAGCTTCCCATTCAACTTCCCCTGGAAGTCCTTGATGGAATCCGCTTCCACCTCACCCTCAGACAGTACATTCCAGATACTGGACACTCACTACGTTAGAAACATTTCCTCATGTTGCCGCTGTCGCCATTTACCTGAATTCAGCATCCTCTGGTTTTCAACCTTTCCCCCAATGTGCCGATTATCTCAAGGCCGATCCTCTCAGTCCCGGGACGTCCCTGCAGGAGTTCCTCAGGGTGAGTGTCCGAGGCCCCAACCATCTTCAGCTGCTCCAACACTGACCTTCCCTCCATCACAAGGTCTGAAGTGGGGATGTTCGCTGATGATTGCACAATGTTCAGCACCATACGCAACTCCTCAGATACTGAAACAGAAAATAAGGACATACCAAACAGGTCAGGCAGCATCTGTGGAGAGAGAAACAGATTCTGGGAGCAGGGGGACTGAGAGACAGGCAGATTGAGAAAAATATGCACACACACTAACACTCACACTCAGACAGCCTAAAACTAAACAGATATAGAATGGAGGAGGAATCCCTTCTCCCTCTGTAAATAGAGATTAACTCGATTTCTCTTCCAAAAAGACAGCACATCTGGATGGGCAGAATAGTCTCCAATTCTACCCATGGTCCTTTTCTGATCTCCATTCTTCACATCTGCACACGTTGGCTTCAGCTCCAGTTTGTGAATGAAAGCAAACCCCTGTTCATTACAAATCCACTCAGCCTTTTCCCTCTGCTCTCTCCACACACAATCTACAAGACACAAACAGGAAAGATGGATTCCAGGAGAGAAAGGTCACACCTGATCCTCCTCTCAATGGATTCTCTGTCGCCAGAGAGAACATTCCAGCTCCTACAGAAAGTCACAACTGATTCATGTCAGGGACAGAATTGGAATGAATTGGACACAAGAGAGATGAAAGGTTTCTGCTCATCATAAAAAAGCTAAAGAGTCCCTCAATGTCATTAAGGGAGAGACCTCGCTGGTCTGTCTTGGACCCAAGTCACACACTGACTCTGAATGTCCTCACAGCAACTTGGGGATGGACATTTCTATAGTACTATTCATGGCTTTAGGGTTTCCAAAAGTGTTTCACCGACAATGGAGCGGTTTTGAAATGTTGTCAGTGTTATTTAGGAAATAAGCAAACTTTTGACGCCACACGCATTGAGTTTAAAAATTGGCAAGCCATGTTGCAGCTTTATAGAACCATTGTTAGGCCGCACTTGGAATATAGTGTTCAATTCTGGTCGCCACACTACTGGAAGGATGTGGAGGCTTTGGAGAGGGTACAGAAAAGATTTACCAGGATGTTGCCGGGTATGGAGGGCATTAGCTATGAGGAGAGTTTGGAGAAACTTGGTTTGTTCTCACTGGAATGATGGAGGCAAGGGCGGGTGATCTGATAGAAGCCTACAAGATTATGAGAGGCATGGACAGAGTGGATAGTCAGGAGCTATTTCCCAGGGTTGAAGAGTCAATTACTCGGGGGCACAGGTTTCAGGTGCGAGGGACAAGGTTTAAAGGAGATGTACGAGGCAAGTTTTTTACACAGAGGGTGGTGGGTGCCTGGAACTCGCTGCTGGGAGAGGTAGTGGAAGCAGATACAATAATGAGTTTTAAGGGGCATCTGGAGAAATACAAGAATAGGATGGGAATAGAGGGATATGGTCCCTGGAAGGGGAGGGGGTTTTAGTTCACACATGGTTGGTGCAGGCTTGGAGGGCCGAAGGGCCTGTTCTTGTGCTGTAATTTTCTTTATTCTAATTTCAGAGAGAGATATATACAGATACAGAGCCATAGAAAGACAGAAACAGGATGGGATTGTGCTGTACATGTTTCCGAGCTGACATTGAGAGACACACGAGATGTACACCAATGATTTGGATGAGGGAACCAAAAATAATATTTCCAAGTTTGCTGATGCCATGAAACTTGTTGGGAATGTGAGGAGTGAGAAGGATGTTAAAATGTTTCACAGTGACTTCAGTAAATTGAGTGACTGGGTAAATGCGTGGCAGATGCTGTATAACGTGGACAACCGTGAATTTAACTACTTCGGACAGAGAAGCAGAATGGCAGAGGGTTATTTAAATGGTGATAGATTGGGAAATGTTGAGATACAAAGGGACCTGGGTGTCCTAGTACACCAGAGACTGAAAGCAAGCATGCAGCTACAGCAAACAGTTAGGAAGGCAAATGATATGTTGGCCTTCATTGCAAGAGAACTTGAGGAAAGGAGCAAGGATGTCTTACTGCAGCTGTACAGGCCCTCGGTGAGACCACACCTGGAATATTGTGTACAGTTTTTGTCTCTGTAACTATGAAATGCTGCACTTACCATAGAGGGAGAGCAGCGGAGGCACACCAGACTGATTCCTGGGATGGCAGGATTGTCGTATGAGGAGAGATTGAGTCGACTGGGCCTGTATTCACTGGAGTTCCGAAGAATGAGAGGGGATCGAATTGAAATGTATAAATTCTGACTGGGCTGCACTGACTGAATACAGGGATGTTGTTCCCTCCAGCTGAGGGGCTGAGGGGGTGGGGAGAGGGGGGGGGGGGGTGGGGGGAGAGGCTGGAACAAGGGGTCAGAGATGGTGAAACTTTCCAATATGTTTAATCTGTAGAAACCTATCCATCTCAGTCTGTGAACGATGACTGAGCCTCCACAGCCCTCTGGGATAGGGAATTCCAAAGATTCACCATCCTGGAAGCACATGGTATTCAGGAAAACTTGGCGAGATGGATCGGAAACTGGTTTAGTAATTGGACACAAAGGGTGGTGTTGGAAGGCTGTTTGAGTGGCTGGAGGCCGGTGTCCAGTGGTGCACCACAAGGCTCCGTGCTGGGGGGCTTATTATTGTTACACATAAATGAGACAGATGATAATGTGGGGGCAATGATAAGCAAGGTTCCAGATGACACCAGGATTGGTAGGATGGTTAATAGGGAAGAAGGTTGTAGGTTACAGGAAGATATCGCTGGGTTGTTCAGATAGGCAGAGCAGTGGCAGATGGTATTTGACCCTGATAGGTGCGAGGTGATGCACTTTGGAAGCAGTAACAAGGCAAGGGAGTATTTAATGAGTTGCAGGACACTGGGAAGCTCAGAGGAACATATGGATCTTGGGCAATTATTCACAGATCCCTGAAGGCAGCAGAGCAGGTGAATCAAGTGGTAAAGAAGGCAGTTGAGACACTTGCTTTTATCAGTCATGGCGCAGAGTAGAAGAGCAAAGAGTTAATGTTGGAGTTGTACAGAGTGTTGGTTAGGCCACTGCTGGAGTACCGTGTGCAGATCTGGTCACCACACCAGAGGAAGGATATGATAGCACTGGAGGGGGTACAGAGGAGGCTCAGCAGCAAGTTGCCTGGGATGGAGTATTTGAGCTATAAGGAGAGACTGGATAGGTTTGGATTGTTTTCTTTAGAGCAGAGAAGGCTGATTGAGGTGTGTAAGATTATGAGGGGTATGGACAGGATGAATATGAAACAGCTGTTCCCCTTGGTTGAGGGGTCAATCATGAGGGGACATAGTTTTAGGGCAAAGGGCAGGATATTCAGAGGAGAGTTGAGAAAAACATTCACTCAGAGGGTGATGGGAATCAGGAATGTACTGCCTGGGAAGGCAGTGGAGGTCGGAAACCTTACAACCTTTCAAAAGCATTTGGATGAGCACTTGAAACATTACACATTCACTCAGATCAGCCATGATCTTATTGAATGGCGGGGCAGGCTCGAGGGGCTAGATGGCCTACTCCTGCTCCTATTTCTTATGTTCTTATGAAACATCACAACATTCAAAGATATGGTACAAGAGCTGGAAAATTGGATTAGCACAACTTTAGTGGTAGTTACTGTTGGTGCAGACTCAATGGGTCGAAGGGCCTTTTCTTCACTGTACCACTCTATGACTCTGAGGGAAGAAATTCCTCCTCACAGAAAGCAGAGAGTCGGAATAAATGGGTGCTTTTCTGGTTGGCGGATGGTCACTAGTGGCGTGCCGCAGGGATCGGTACTGGGGCCTCAACTTTTTACCATTTATATAGACGATCTGGAGGAGGGGGCTGAGTGTCGGGTAACAAAGTTTGCAGACGACACAAAGATAAGTGGAAAAGTGAATCGTGTGGAGGGCGTAGAAGGTCTGCAGAGAGATTTGGACAGGCTGAGTGAGTGGGCGAGGATCTGGCAGATGGAGTATAACGTTGACAAATGCGAGGTTGTTCACTTTGGAGGAAATAATAGCAAATCGGATTATTATCTAAATGGAAAAAAATTACAACATGCTACTGTGCAAAGGGACCTGGGGGTCCTTGTGCATGAGACGCAAAAACCCAGTCTGCAGGTGCAACAGGTGATCAAGAAGGCAAACGGGATGTTGGCCTATATCGCAAGGGGGATAGAATATAAAAGCAGAGATGTCTTGCTGCATCTGTACAGGGCATTGGTGAGGCCGCAGCTGGAATACTGTGTGCAGTATTGGTCCCCTTATTTGCGAAGGATATATTGGCCTTGGAGGGAGTGCAGAGAAGGTTCACCAGGTTGATACCTGAGATGAGGGGTGTTGATTATCAGGAGAGACTGAGCAGAGTGGGTTTGTACTCGTTGGAATTTAGAAGGCTGAGTGGGGATCTTATAGAGACCTATAAGATAATGAAGGGGCTGGATAGGGTCGAGGTGGGAGAAATTCTTTCCACTTAGAAAGGAAGCTAGAACTAGAGGGCACAGCCTCAAAATAAAGGGGGGTCAGTTTCGGACAGAGTTGAGGGGGAACTTCTTCTCTCAGAGGGTGGTGAATCTTTGGAATTCTCTGCCCACTGAAGTGGTGGAGGCTACCTCGTTGAATATGTTTAAATCACGGATAGATGGATTCCTGATCGGTAAGGGAATTAGGGGTTATATGGATCAGGTGGGTAAGTGGAACTGATCCACTTCAGATCAGCCATGATCTTATTGAATGCGGGGCAGGCTCGAGGGGCTAGATGGCCTTCTCCTGCTCCTATTTCTTATGCCCTTATCTCAGTCCTAAATGTCCTGCCCCCTTACTCTGCGACTATGCCATGGTTCTAGACACCCCCACCCCCCCCCCCCACCGCCTCCATCCGGGGGAAACATCCTTCCTGTATCTACTCAGCTCATGTTTGGGGGTTGGGGAGAGTTATAGAACAAAGAGATCGAGGGGTACATGTTCATAGCTTCTTGGCAGTGGAGTCACAGGTGGACAGAGTGGTGAAGAAGGCATTCCACATGCTTGGTTTCATTGGTCAGAACATTGAATACAGGAGTTGGGACATCTTGTTGAAGTTGTACAAGACATTGTTAAGGCCACGCTTGGAATACTGTGTACAGTTCTGGTCACCCTATTTTAGAATGGATATTATTAAACTAGAAAGAGTGCAAAAACGATTTACTAGGATGCTACCGGGACATGATGGTTTGGGTTTTAAGGAGAGGTTGCAGAGACTGGGACTTTTTTCCCTGTAGCGTAGAAGACTGAGGGGAGATTTTATAGAGGTCTGTAAAATAATGAGGGGCATAGATCAGCGAGATAGTCAATATTTTCTCCCAAAGGTAGGGGAGTCTAAAACTAGAGGGCATAGGTTTAAGGTGAGAGGTGAGAGATACAAAAGGGTCCAGAGGGCAATTCTTTTCACACAGAGGGTGGTGAGTGTCTGGAATGAGCTGCCAGGGGCAGTAGCAGGGGCGGGTACAATTTTATGTTTTAAAAAGCATTTAGACAGTTACATGGGTAAGATTGGTATAGAGGGATATGGGCGAAACACAGGCAATTGTGATTAGCTTAATGGTAAAACCTGGGCGGCATGGACAAGTTGGGCCAAAGCGCGTTTCCATGCTGTAAACCTCTATGACTCGACCCTGCTGAGCCCTGTAAGAATTGTCCAAGTTTGAATGAGGTCACCTCTCATGCTTCTCAAGTGCATAAAGTAAAAGTCCATTTTCTTTCCTCAGAGGACAATCCCTCCATCCCAGGAATTAATGCAGTGAAATGTCATTGAAGTCCCTCTCGGACAAGAATGTCTTTCCTTAGGTAAGAGGATAAAACTGTACACAACACTCCGTGTGTGGTTTCACCACTAATTCAGCCTCTCCCACATCCCCTTGAAGAGTCTACATCCTCCTCACAACTCACACTTCCACCTGCTTTCATGTCATCTGCAAACTCGGAAATATTACATTTGATCCCAGATGTCCAAATCAATGATATGGATTGTGAATAGCTGGGCTCCCGAGTACTGATCCTTGTGATAAGCCGCTGGTCACAGCCTGCCACCCTGAAAATGACCCATTTGTACCTAAGCTCTGTTTTCTGTCCGTTAACCATTTCTCAATTCATGCCAGTATTATCAGGGTAAATACGTTGCATCACGGGGATAGGGCCTGGGTGGGAATGTTGTTAGCGCAGGCTCGATGGGCTGTATGGCCTCCTTCTGCACTGTAGGATTCTATGATTCTAATATGTACATACGTCAGTGAAGGTGGCAGGGCACTTTGAGAGAGCAGTAAATGAAGTATATGGTATCCCAGCTTTTATTAATGGAGGAATTGAGGACAAGAGTAAGGAGTTCATATTGAACTTGTATAAGACACCCGTTAAGCCTCATCTGGAGACTGCGCCCAGTTCTGGGCACCGAACTTGAGGAGGGATGTGAAGACATTGGAGAGAGTGCAGAGGAGATTCACAAGAATGATTCCAGGGAATAAGATCCGTAGCTCCGAGGGTAGATTGGAGAGGTTGGGACTGTTTTCCTTGGAGAAAAGAAGGCTGAGGTGAGACTTGAGAGAGAGATTCAAGATCCTAAGGGGTATCCACAGGTTAAAGAGTGAGAAACTCTTCCCTCTCAAGAGATGGTCAGGAACTAGAGGGCACAGATTCTAAATGATGGGGAAATGGATCAGAAGTGAAGTGAGAAAAAGCACTTCATCAAGAGTGTGTTTAGAATCTGGAACAATCTTCCTGAAAGCCTGTTCCAATATTCAATAAGATCCTGGCTGATCTGTGATCTAACTCTCTGTCTCTTAACCCCTTGGACGAAGGAAAATCTATCAACCCCAGTTTTAAAATAATAACAAGTGACTGAGCATCAATAGCCATTTGCAGAAGATTGTTTCAAACTAACTCCACACCACATCTGGCAATGTTTCCATTTCTACAATTCTAAAATTCTAAACTGAGGCTAACATTCAAATATTCCCAAATCCTGGAGTTCCCAGCCAGCAGAAAAACTTGTTCTTTATCAGCCTCTCCCTTTCCCTCATTATTGTCAATGTTTGATTAAATCAGCCCCCAACTTAAATTCCAGCGGTTAAGAATAATGTTTAATCTGCACTGTTCATCAAATGTTCCCAACACAAATACTGTAATGGGCTAAATACAGAGTAAAATTCCCTCTGCTCTGTCCAAGGAATGTTTCATCACAGATTTTTATTTTGAACTTTAGGAAAAACAGGAATCAAATTGCTCAGCATCCCAGTGTGGCCTCCTGTTTATTTCAATCAGCCCTTCACATTCAAACATGAAGTTGAAGCTTCGAATACTGTCTGTGGCAGCGTTTGTGGATTCAGTTGTTCTCCTGCTTTTTCACTTGTCTGAAGGATTTGAATTATAGACATTGTTTAATCATTCCTTTCTCTCAGCACATGGAACTTGTGAATCTTCAAGGCAGACAATCTCATGTAATTAACAACAAACTGCATCTTTATTCATCCGTCCATTTCCTATCTCTGAATGGATCACACACATTTCCAGAATGCAGGAAGCTCTCAATGGAAACTGCTTCCAATTATTCCCCAATACAATTGTTCGCACTTGACTGTAAACTACATTCCACTGACACTCCCAAAGCAGCCACAGAAAAGTGACTGGTTATTTTAAACACTGAACCTGAACTATTTGAGCTGATGATTCACTCACATTGTACAGAAATGTTGACCCTGTTTTGATGAGAGTGATCAGATTAACATTGTAACATGAAGACAGCCTCCGTACAGAGATTAACCACATTTACAACAATTCCGCAATATCAGATCCATTGCTGTGTGTATTGTGCGAATTCAGCTGTGAAATATCTGGACATTTGGAGCTTCCACTGTTTCTGTCATTTCATCATTTATTAAAGTGCGCTGTTCTATCCCTTTTAAA
Organism: Mustelus asterias; assembly: GCF_964213995.1. Classification (NCBI taxonomy): domain Eukaryota; kingdom Metazoa; phylum Chordata; class Chondrichthyes; order Carcharhiniformes; family Triakidae; genus Mustelus; species Mustelus asterias. Next base: position 152,574 of record NW_027590706.1, read on the forward strand.
TCTAAGTTGTGTCAAATTACATTTCCCTGCACTGAAACCTCTCCACCAGTATGTCCATGTACAAAATATGAATAACTCTTTGCAATCTGATGTTTCCAGCGATGCTGCTTACAATGCTGTCTAATGTTTTGTGTCATTGGCAAACCAGGATGTGTCACATCTCTACTACTACCTCTGGCAGCTTGTTCCAGATGCTCATCAAACTCTGTGTGAAAAGATTGCCCCTCTGGACACTTTTGTATCTCTCCCCTCTCACCTTAAACCCATGCCCTCTAGTTTTAGACTCCCCTTTGGGAAAAGATATTGACTATCTATTGTGTGTCAACCATAGAATAGCCACAGAATGAAGGAGGCCATTCAGCCCATTCAGCTGGTGTCGACTCTCTGCTAGAGCAATCGAGCCAGTCCCACTGCTCCACCTTGTCCCTGGAGCCCTGCAAATCTTTTCCCATCAGCTTCCCATCCCATTTCCTCCGGAAAGACAGCGAGGAGCAGAGAGGAAAGAGGGACATGGGGAATGGAAGGTTTCATCTGATGTTCTTGTTGGCAGATGCTCTGTGGCAGATAAAGCTGGCAGCCTCCTCCAGAAAGCAGCACAGAGTGAATGGAAGGGGCAGAATGTGAGTGAGATGAGACACGAGAGAGAGAGGGGTGAAAGCTTTCTGTTTGTCAGCAAAAAGCACAATGGTGGCCCTGTGTCCTTCAGGGAGCGGCCCAGGCCTCGCTCAAAGCCTGTCCTGTCCTCACACTCACTGGGAGACGGCCATTTCTAACACGTTGTCCATGTTTCTGAGCTGACACTGAGACAAACACAACAACAGCAGCCACTGTCCGGACAAGTCCTCACGGAGAATGAAATGTCCAAAGCCACTTCAAAGGAAGATTGCGCGGCAGGATTTGTCCTCGAGCTGCAGAGGGAGAGATGTGGATGGATGACCAGAAGCTGGGTCAGTGAGGTGGTGTTTTAGCAATGGAGGTCCAGAGAACAGAAAAGGCCCTTCGGCCCATTGCATCTGTGCCGGTCAAAGACAAATCACCCAACTTGGCTCACGGCCTGGTAAGCCTTGGCATTGCAAATGCATAGCTAAGCACTTCTTAAACGTTCTGAGGGTCTCTGCCTCCAACACCCTTTCAGGCAGAGAGTTCCAGACTCCCACCACCCTCTGGGTGAAAAAGGTTTTCCTCACATCCCCTGTAAACCTCCTGCCCCTTACCTTAAATCTATACCCCCTGGTCATTGATCCCACCACCAAGGGGAAAGCTTTCTTCCCGTCTACTCTATCGATGCCCCTCATAATCTTATCCACCTCCATCGTGTTCCCCCTCAGCCTCCTCTGCTCCACGGAAAACAACCCCAGGGTGGAATCTTATCACCGTTCAGGCCGGCAGGATTTTCCCATCCCACTGCAGTGAAAGGAGATTTGGCTGGTCACCAGATTCTCCGACCTCGCTGAGCGGGAGTGTGGCGTCAACAGGTGGTAAGATCACACCCTCAGTCTATAAAATCTCTTCAGTCCGAGTGGCGGCACGGTAGCACAGTGGTTAGCACTGCTGCCTCACAGCGCCAGGGACCCGGGTTCAATTCCGGCCTCGGGTTACTATCTGTGTGGAGTTTGCACATTCTCCCCATGTCTGCGTGGGTCTCCTCCGGGTGCATTGTCCATGCAAAATTGCCCTGAGGGTCCCACGATGTATAAGTTAGGGGGATTAGCGGGAACATACGTGGGGTTACGGGGTAAGCCTGGGTAAGAGTCCGTGCAGATTTGATGGGTCGAATGGCCTCATTCTGGACTGTAGGGGTTCTATGATTCTATGAACTAAAACTCTCCAGGCCAGGCAACATCCTGGTGAATCTCCTCTGCACCTTTTCCAGTGCTATCACATCCCTCCTATCCTGTGCATTCCACAACTGCACAATGTTTCAATGAGGGGTGGCACAGTGGTTAGCGCTGCTGCCTCACAGCGCCAGGGACCCGGGTTTGATTCCTGGCTTGGGTCACTGTCAGTGTGGAGTTTGTACATTCTCCCCGTGTCTGGCACAATCTAATGTCAGTAACAAAGAACTGTATCTTTATTCATCCATCATTTCCAGTCTCTGAATGGATCACACACATTTGCAGAATGCAGGAAGCTCTCAATGGAAACTGCTTCCAATTATTCCCCAATACAATTGTTCAGACTTCACTGTGAACTACATTCCACTGACATTCCCAAAGCAGCCACAGAAAAGTGACTGGTTATTTTAAACATTGAAACTGAACTATATTAACTTACGGTTCACTCACATTGTACAGAAATGTTGACCCTGTGGGATGACAGTTTGGGGGTAACATTGCAACATTAAGGTGCCCTGCGTATTGTGTTTGACAACATTTGCAGCATTTCCAAGATATCAGCGACATTGCTGTGTGTATTGTGTGAATCCAGCTGTGAAATATCCACACATCTTGAACTCCCACTGCTGCTGCCTTTTCATCATTTATAAACACACAAACTAGAAGCAGGAGGAGGCCATTCGGCCCTTCCAGCCTGCTCCAACATTCATTATGATCATGGCTGATCATCAAATTCAACATCCTGATCCCACTTTAGCCCCAAGAGCTCTATCCAATTGCCGGATAAAATTAGATCCCTGTTTGTTCTCACATTGAAGCGATCGAAGAGTGGATTCATCAAGTGTTTTGATGCAGAGAAAACCTTCCTCGACACTGTCCCCACCAAACACAGCACGGGGTTAGATACAGAGTAAAGCTCGCTGTACACTGTCCCCATCAAACACACTCAGGACAGGTGCAGCACGGGGTTAGATACAGAGGAAAGCTCCCTCTACACTGTCCCCATCAAACACACCCAGGACAAGTACAGTACGGTGTTAGATACAGTGTAAAGCTCCCTCGACACTGTCCCCATCAAACACGCCCAGGACAGATAGAGCATGGGGTTAGATACAGAGTAAAGCTCCCTCTACACTGTCCCCAAAAAATACTCCCAGGACAGGGACAGCACGGGGTTAGATACAAAATAAAGATCCCTCTACACTATCCCCATCAAACAGTCCGAGGACAGGTACAGCACGGTGTTAGATACAGAGTAAAGCTCCCTCTACACTGTCCCCTTCAAACACTCCCAGGACAGGGACAGCATGGGGTTAGATACAGAGTAAAGCTCCCTCTAAACTGTCCCCACCAAACACACTCAGGACATATGCAGCACGGGCTTAGATACAGAATAAACTCCCTCTACACCGTCCCCATCAAACAATCCCAGGACAGGTACAGCACGGGGTTAGATACAGAGGAAAGCTACCTCTACACTGTCCCCATCAAACACACCCAGGACAGATACAGCACGGGGTTAGATACAGAGTAAAGCTCGCTGTCCAGTGTCCTCATCAAACACACTCGGGACAGGTGCAGCACGGGGTTAGATACAGAGTAAAGCTCCCTCTGCACTGTCCCCTTCAAACACTCCCAGGACAGGTACAGCACGGGGTTAGATACAGAGTAAAGCTCCCTCTGCACTGTCCCCCATCAAACACTCCCAGGACAGGTGCAGCACGGGGTTAGATACAGAGGAAAGCTCCCTCTACACTGTCCCCCATCAAACACTCCCAGAACAGGTCTGGCATGGGGTTAGATACGGAGTAAAGCTCCCTCTAAACTGTCCTCCGTCAAACACTCCCAGGACAGATACGGCACGGGATTAGATACAGAGTAAAGCTCCCTCTGCACTGTCCCCATCAAACACTCCCAGGACAGGTACAGCACGGGGTTAGATACAGAGTAAAGCTCCCTCGACACTGTCCCCATCAAACAATCCCAGGACAGGTACAACAAGGCGTTAGATACAGAGTAAAGCTCCCTCTACACTGTCCCCTTCAAACACTCCCAGGACAGGTACAGCACGGGGTTAGATACAGAGTAAAGCTCCCTCTAAACTGTCCTCACCAAACACACTCAGGACAGGTACAGCACGGGGTTAGATACAGAGGAAAGCTCCCTCTAAAATGTCCCCCATCAAACACTCCCAGAACAGGTCTGGAATGGGGTTAGATACGGAGTAAAGCTCCCTCTAAACTGTCCTCCGTCAAACACTCCCAGGACAGATTACGGCACGGGATTAGATACAGAGTAAAGCTCCCTCTGCACTGTCCCCATCAAACACTCCCAGGACAGGTACAGCACGGCGTTAGATACAGAGTAAAGCTCCCTCGACACTGTCCCCATCAAACAATCCCAGGACAGGTACAACAAGGGGTTAGATACAGAGTAAAGCTCCCTCTACACTGTCCCCATGAAACACTCCCAGGACTGGTGCAGCACGGGATTAGATACAGAGTGAAGCTCGCTCTACACTGTCCCCATCAAACACACTCAGGACAGGTGCAGCACAGTATTAGATACAGAGTAAAGCTCCCTCTGCACTGTCCCCATCAAACAATCCCAGGTCAGATACAGCACGGGGTTAGATACAGAGTAAAGCTCCCTCGACACTGTCCCCATCAAACAATCCCAGGACAGGTTCAACAAGGGGTTAGATACAGAGTAAAGCTCCCTCTACACTGTCCCCATGAAACACTCCCAGGACAGGTGCAGCACGGGATTAGATACAGAGTAAAGCTCGCTCTACACTGTCCCCATCAAACACACTCAGGACAGTTGCAGCACGGAGTTAGATACAGAGTAAAGCTCCCTCGACACTGTCCCCATCAAAGTCACCCAGGACAGTTACAGCACGGGGTTAGATACAGAGTAAAGCTCCATCTACCCTGTCCCACATCAAACATTCCCAGGATTGATACAGCATGGAGTTAGACACAGAGTAAAGCTCCCTCTACGCTGTCCCCATCAAACACTCCCAGGACAGATACAGCCCGGGATTAGATACAGAATAAAGATCCCTCTACACTATCCCCATCAAACAGTCCGAGGACAGGTACAGCACGGGGTTAGATACAGAGTAAAGCTCCCTCTACACTGTCCCCTTCAAACACTCCCAGGACAGGTACAGCACGGGGTTAGATACAGAGTAAAGCTCCCTCTAAACTGTCCCCACCAAACACACTCAGGACATATACAGCACGGGGTTAGATACAGAATAAACTCCCTCTACACCGTCCCCATCAAACAATCCCAGGACAGATACAGCCCGGGATTAGATACAGATTAAAGATCCCTCTACACTATCCCCATCAAACAGTCCGAGGACAGGTACAGCACGGGGTTAGATACAGAGGAAAGCTCCCTCTACACTGTCCCCATCAAACACACCCAGGACAGATACAGCAAGGGGTTAGATACAGAGAAATGCTCCCTGTACACTGTCCCCATCAAACACTCCCAGGACAGATACAGCACGGGATTAGATACAGAGTAAAGCTCCCTATACACTGTCCCCATCAAACACTCCCAGGACAGGTACAGAACGGGGTTAGATACAGAGTAAAGGTCCCTCTACAGTGTCCCCATGAAACACTCCCAGGACAGATGCAGCACGGGATTAGATACAGAGTAAAGCTCCCTCTACACTGTCCCCATCAAACACTCCCAGGACAGGTACAGCACGGGGTTAGATACAGAGTAAAGCTCGCTGTCCACTGTCCCCATCAAACACACTCGGGACAGGTGCAGCACGGGGTTAGATACAGAGTAAAGCTCCCTCCACACTGTTCCCATCAAACACACCCAGGACAGGAGCAGCACAGGGTTAGATACAGAGAAAAGCTCCCTCGACACTGTCCGCATCAAACACTCCCAGGACAGATACAGCACGGGGTTAGATACAGAGTAAAGCTCCCTCTACACTGTCCCACATCAAACACTCCCGGATTGATACAGCATGGAGTTAGACACAGAGTAAAGCTCCCTCGACACTGTCCCCAAAAAACACTCCCAGGACAGGTACAGCACGCGGTTCGATACAGAGTAAAGATCCCTCTACGCTGTCCCCACCAAACACTCCCACGACAGGTACAGCACGGGGTTAGATACAGAGTAAAGCTCCCTCTAAACTGTCCCCCATCAAACACTCCCAGAACAGGTCTGGCATGGGGTTAGATACGGAGTAAAGCTCCCTCTAAACTGTCCCCCATCAAACACTCCCAGGACAGATACAGCACGGGATTAGATACAGAGTAAAGTTCCCTCTACACTGTCCCCCATCAAACACTCCCAGGACAGGTGCAGCACGGGGTTTGATCAAGAGTAAAGCTCGCTGTACACTGTCCCCATCAAACACACTCAGGACAGGTGCAGCACGGGGTTATATCCAGAGTAAAGCTCCCTCTGCACTGTCCCCACCGAACACATTCAGGACAGGAACAGCACGGGGTTAGATACAGAGTAAAGCTCCCTCGGCACCGTCCCCATCAAACACTCCCAGGACAGGTACAGCACGGGGTTAGATCCAGAGTAAAGCTCCCTCTGCACTGTCCCCATCAAACACACCCAGGACAGATACAGCATGGGGTTAGATACAGAGAGAAGCTCCCTCTGCACTGTCCCCCATCAAACACTCCCAGAACAGGTCTGGCATGGGGTTAGATACGGAGTAAAGCTCCCTCTAAACTGTCCTCCGTCAAACACTCCCAGGACAGATACGGCACGGGATTAGATACAGAGTAACGCTCCCTCTGCACTGTCCCCATCAAACACTCCCAGGACAGGTACAGCACGGCGTTAGATACAGAGTAAAGCTCCCTCGGCACTGTCCCCATCAAACAATCCCAGGACAGGTACAACAAGGGGTTAGATACAGAGTAAAGCTCCCTCTACACTGTCCCCATGAAACACTCCCAGGACAGGTGCAGCACGGGATTCGATACAGAGTAAAGCTCGCTGTACACTGTCCCCATCAAACACACTCAGGACAGGTACAGCACGGGGTCAGATACAGAGTAAAGCTCGCTCTACACTGTCCCCATCAAACACACTCAGGACAGGTGCAGCACAGGGTTAGATACAGAGTAAAGCTCCCTCTGCACTGTCCCCATCAAACAATCCCAGGACAGGTACAGCACGGGATTAGATACAGAGTAAAGCTCCCTCTACACTGTCCCCATCAAACACAGTCAGGACAGGTGCAGCACGGGGTTAGATACAGAGTAAAGCTCCCTCGACACTGTCCGCATCAAACACTCCTAGGTCAGATACAGCACGGTGTTAGATACAGAGTAAAGCTCCCTCTACACTGTCCCCTTCAAACACTCCCAGGACAGGTACAGCACGGGGTTAGATACAGAGTAAAGCTCCCTCTAAACTGTCCCCACCAAACACACTCAGGACATATGCAGCACGGGCTTAGATACAGAATAAACTCCCTCTACACCGTCCCCATCAAACAATCCCAGGACAGCTACAGCACGGGGTTAGATACAGAGGAAAGCTCCCTCTACACTGTCCCCATCAAACACACCCAGGACAGATACAGCACGGGGTTAGATACAGAGTAAAGCTCGCTGTCCACTGTCCCCATCAAACACACTCGGGACAGGTGCAGCACGGGGTTAGATAGAGAGTAAAGCTCCCTCGACACTGTCCCCATCAAACAATCCCAGGACAGGTACAGCACGGGATTAGATACAGAGTAAAGCTCCCTCTACACTGTCCCCATCAAACACACTCAGGACAGGTGCAGCACGGGGTTAGATACAAAGTAAAGCTCCCTCGACACTGTCCGCATCAAACAGTCCCAGGTCAGATACAGCACGGGGTTAGATACAGAGTAAAGCTCCCTCGACACTGTCCCCATCAAAGTCACCCAGGACAGTTACAGCACGGGGTTAGATACAGAGTAAAGATCCATCTACACTGTCCCACATCAAACATTCCCAGGATTGATACAGCATGGAGTTAGACACAGAGTAAAGCTCCCTCTACGCTGTCCCCATCAAACACTCCCAGGACAGATCCAGCCCGGGATTAGATACAGAATAAAGATCCCTCTACACTATCCCCATCAAACAGTCCGAGGACAGGTACAGCACGGTGTTAGATACAGAGTAGAGCTCCCTCTACACTGTCCCCTTCAAACACTCCCAGGACAGGTACAGCACGGGGTTAGATACAGAGTAAAGCTCCCTCTAAACTGTCCCCACCAAACACACTCAGGACATATGCAGCACGGGGTTAGATACAGAATAAACTCCCTCGACACCGTCCCCATCAAACAATCCCAGGACAGGTACAGCACGGGGTTAAATACAGAGGAACGCTCCCTCTACACTGTCCCCATCAAACACACCCAGGACAGATACAGCACGGGGTTAGATACAGAGTAAAGCTCGCTGTCCACTGTCCCCATCAAATACACTCGGGACAGGTGCAGCACGGGGTTAGATACAGAGTAAAGCTCCCTCCACACTGTTCCCATCAAACACACCCAGGACAGGTGCAGCACTGGGTTAGATACAGAGTAAAGCTCCCTCTGCACTGTCCCCTTCAAACACTCCCAGGACAGGTACAGCACGGGGTTAGATACAGAGTAAAGCTCCCTCTAAACTGTCCTCACCAAACACACTCAGGACAGGTCTGGCACGGAGTGAGATACAGAGGAAAGCTCCCTCTAAAATGTCCCCTATCAAACACTCCCAGAACAGGGCTGGCATGGCGTTAGATACGGAGTTAAGCTCCCTCTAAACTGTCCTCCGTCAAACACTCCCAGGACAGAAACGGCACGGGATTAGATACAGAGTAAAGCTCCCTCTGCACTGTCCCCATCAAACACTCCCAGGACAGGTGCAGCACGGCGTTAGATACAGAGTAAAGCTCCCTCTAAACTGTCCCCACCAAACACACTCAGGACATATGCAGCACGGGGTGAGATACAGAATAAACTCCCTCTGCACCGTCCCCATCAAACAATCCCAGGCCAGGTACAGCACGGGGTTAGATACAGAGGAAAGCTCCCTCTACACTGTCCCCATCAAACACACCCAGGACAGAAACAGCACGGGGTTAGATACAGAGTAAAGCTCCCTCTCCACTGTCCCCATCAAACACACCCAGGACAGAAACAGCACGGGGTTAGATACAGAGGAAAGCTCCCTCTACACTGTCCCCATCAAACACACCCAGGACAGAAACAGCACGGGGTTAGATACAGAGTAAATCTCGCTGTCCACTGTCCCCATCAAACACACTCGGGACAGGTGCAGCACGGGGTTAGATACAGAGTAAAGCTCCCTCCACACTGTTCCCATCAAACACTCCCAGGACAGGTACAGCACGGGGTTAGATACAGAGAAAAGCTCCCTCCACACTGTTCCCATCAAACACACCCAGGACAGGTGCAGCACGGGGTTAGATACAGAGTAAAGCTCCCTCTGCACTGTCCCCTTCAAACACTCCCAGGACAGGTGCAGCACGGGGTGAGATACAGAGTAAAGCTCCCTCTACACTGTCCCCATCAAACACACTCGGGACAGGTGCAGCACGGGGTTAGATACAGAGTAAAGCTCCCTCCACACTGTTCCCATCAAACACACCCAGGACAGGTGCAGCACGGGGTTAGATACAGAGTAAAGCTCCCTCTGCACTGTCCCCTTCAAACACTCCCAGGACAGGTACAGCACGGGGATAGATACAGAGTAAAGCTCCCTCGACACTGTCCCCATCAAACATTCCCAGGACAGATACAACAAGGGGTTAGATACAGAGTAAAGCTCCCTCTGCACCGTCCCCTTCAAACACTCCCAGGACAGGTACAGCACGGGGTTAGATACAGAGTAAAGCTCCCTCGAAACTGTCCCCACCAAACACACTCAGGACACATGCAGCACGGGCTTAGATACAGAATAAACTCCCTCTACAGCGTCCCCATCAAACACTCCCAGGACAGGTACAGCACGGGGTTAGATACAGAGGAAAGCTCCCTCTACACTGTCCGCATCAAACACACCCAGGACAGATACAGCACGGGGTTAGATACAGAGTAATGCTCCCTCTACACTGTCCCACATCAAACACTCCCCGGATTGATACAGCATGGAGTTAGACACAGAGTAAAGCTCCCTCGACACTGTCCCCAAAAAACACTCCCAGGACAGGTACAGCACGGGGTTCGATACACAGTAAAGATCCCTCTACGCTGTCCCCACCAAACACTCCCAGGACAGATACAGCCCGGGATTATATACAGAATAAAGATCCCTCTACACTATCTCCATCAAACACTCCGAGGACAGGTACAGCACGGGGTTCGATACAAAGTAAAGCTCCCTCGACACTGTCCCCTTCAAACACTCCCAGGACAGGTACAGCACGGGGATAGATACAGAGTAAAGCTCCCTCGAAACTGTCCCCATCAAACAAAGAACAAAGAACAAAGAACAATACAGCACAGGAACAGGCCCTTCGGCCCTCCAAGCCCGCGCCGCTCCCCGGTCCAGGATTGAATCCTGAATCCAGGATCCCCGCCCAATTTTCCAGCCTATCTACATACCAATATCCTATCCACCGAGCTGTCCCTCACAGCTACGATGCTTTGTTCATTACAACCTATTAACTGACCCCCACCCCCCCATTCCAGACCATGTGATCTCCAGGGAGAGGCGAAAACCCAGAGTGAAAAACCCCAGGGCCAATATGGGGAAAAAAAAATCTGGGAAATTCCTCTCCGACCCCCTGAGGCGATCGAAACGAGTCCAGGAGATCACAATGGCCCCGATCGGAAAATGCTTCCCAACCCTAGTCATTTCCACTTCCACGAACACCATATGAATCCCCTGCCCCCGAGACAGGTTCCCAAATATCCGCAGTCTCACTCTGTACTGGCACCAGCAAGATGATCGTAGAATGAAGCCTTGAAACGAGAAACCAGGAACAATTAGCCCGCGCCGCTCCCTGGTCCAAACTAGATCACTCTTTTGTATCCCTCCATTCCCACTCCGTTCATATAGCTGTCTAGATAAGTCTTAAACGTTCCCAGTGTGTCCGCCTCCACCACCTTGCCCGGCAACACATTCCAGGCCCCCACGACCCTCTGTGTGAAATATGTCCTTCTGATATCTGTGTTAAACCTCCCCCCCTTCACCTTGAACCTATGACCCGTCGTGAACGTCACCACCGACCCGGGGAAAAGCTTCCCACCGTTCACTCCCAGAACAGGTCTGGCATGGGGTTAGATACAGAGTAAAGCTCCCTCTAAACTGTCCCCCATCAAACACTCCCAGGACAGATACAGCACGGGATTAGATACAGAGTAAAGCTCCCTCTACACTGTCTCAATCAAACACTCCCAGGACAGATACAGCATGGGGTTAGATACAGACTAAAGTTCCCTCTACACTGTCCCCCATCAAACACTCCCAGGACAGGTGCAGCACGGGGTTAGATCCAGAGTAAAGCTCGCTGTACACTGTCCCCATCAAACACACTCAGGACAGGTGCAGCACGGGGTTATATACAGAGTAAAGCTACCTGGGCACCGTCCCCATCAAACACACCCAGGACAGATACAGCACGGGGTTAGATCCAGAGTAAAGCTCGCTGTACACTGTCCCCATGAAACACACTCAGGACAGGTGCAGCACGGGGTGAGATACAGAGTAAAGCTCCCTCTACACTGTCCCCATCAAACACTCCCAGGACAGGTACAGCACGGGGTTAGATACAGAGTAAAGCTCCCTCTACGCTGTCCCCATCAAACACACCTACGATAGACACAGCACGGGATTAGATACAGAGTAAAGCTCGCTGTACACTGTCCCCATCAAACAGTCCCAGGACAGGTACAGCACGGGGTTAGATACAGAGTAAAGCTCCCTCTACACTGTCCCCTTCACACACTCCCAGGACAGGTACAGCATGGGGTTAGATAGAGAGTAAAGCTCCCTCTACACTGTCCCCATCAAACACTCCCAGGTCAGATACAGCACGGGATTAGATACAGAGTAAAGCTCCCTCTACGCTGTCCCCATCAAACACTCCCAGGACAGGTACAGCACGGGGTTAGATACAGAGTAAAGCTCCCTCTACACTGTCCCCATCAAAGACTCCGAGGAGAGGTACAGCACGGGGTTAGATACAGAGTAAAGCTCCCTCTGCACTGTCCCCTTCACACACTCCCAGGACAGGTACAGCATGGGGTTAGATACAGAGTAAAGCTCCCTCTACACTGTCCTCACCAAACACACTCAGGACAGGTACAGCATGGGGTTAGATACAGAGTAAAGCTCCCTCTACACTGTCCCCATCAAACACACCCAGGACAGAAACAGCACGGGGTTAGATACAGAGTAAAGCTCCCTCCACACTGTTCCCATCAAACACACCTACGACAGATACAGCACGGGATTAGATACAGAGTAAAGCTCGCTGTACACTGTCCCCATCAAACACACTCAGGACAGGTGCAGCACGGGGTTAGATACAGAATAAAGATCCCTCTACACTGTCCCCATCAAAGACTCCGAGGGCAGGTACAGCACGTGGTTCGATACAGAGTAAAGCTCCCTCTACACTGTCCCCATCAAACACTCCCAGGACAGGTACAGCACGGGTTTAGATACAGAGTAAAGCTCCCTCTAAACTGTCCTCACCAAACACACTCAGGACAGGTACAGCACGGGGTTAGATACAGAGGAAAGCTCCCTCTACACCGTCCCCATCAAACACTCCCAGAACAGGTACAGCACGGGGCTAGATACAGAGTAAAGCTCCCTCTACATTGTCTCCATCAAACACTCCCAGGACAGGTACAGCACGGGGTTGGATCCAGAGTAAAGCTCCCTCTACACTGTCCCCATCAAACACTCCCAGGACAGGTACAGCACGGGGTTAGATCCAGAGTAAAGCTCCCTCTACACTGTCCCCATCAAACACTCCCAGGACAGGTACAGCACGGGCTTAGATACAGAGTGAAGCTCCCTCTACGCTGTCCCCATCAAACACACCTACGATAGACACAGCACGGGATTAGATACAGAGTAAAGCTCGCTGTCCACTGTCCCCATCAAACAGTCCCAGGACAGGTAAAGCACGGGGTTAGATACAGAGTAAAGCTCGCTGTACACTGTCCCCATCAAACACACTCAGGACAGGTGCAGCACGGGGTTACATACAGAGTAAAGCTCGCTCTGCACTGTCCCCATCAAACACTCCCAGGACAGGTGCAGCACGGTGTTCGATACAGAGTAAAGCTCCCTCTACACTGTCGCCATGAAACACTCCAAGGACAGATACAGCACGGGGTTAGGTACAGAATAAAGCTCCCTCTCCACGGGTCCCCTTCAAACACTCCCAGGACAGGTACAGCATGGGGTTAGATACAGAGTAAAGCTCCCTCTACACTGTCCCCATCAAACACTCCCAGGTCAGATACAGCACGGGATTAGATACAGAGTAAAGCTCCCTCTACGCTGTCCCCATCAAACACTCCCAGGACAGGGACAGCACCGGGTTAGATACAGAGTAAAGCTCCCTCTATACTTTCCCACATCAAACACTCCCAGGATTGATACAGCACGGGGTTAGATACAGAATAAAGCTCCCTCTACACTGTCCCCAACAAACACTCCCAGGACAGATACAGCCCGGGATTAGATACAGAATAAAGATCCCTCTACACTGTCCCCATCAAACAGTCCGAGGACAGGTACAGCACGGCGTTAGATACAGAGTAAAGCTCCCTCTAAACTGTCCCCACCAAACACACTCAGGACATATGCAGCACGGGGTTAGATACAGAATAAACTCCCTCTACACCGTCCCCATCAAACAATCCCAGGACAGGTACAACACGGGGTTAGATACAGAGGAAAGCTCCCTCTACACTGTCCCCATCAAACACACCCAGGACAGATACAGCCCGGGGTTAGATACAGAGTAAAGCTCGCTGTCCACTGTCCCATCAAACACACTCGGGACAGGTGCAGCACGGGGTTAGATACAAAGTAAAGCTCCCTCTGCACTGTCCCCATCAAACACTCCCAGGACAGGTACAGCACGGGATTAGATACAGAGTAAAGCTCCTTCGACACTGTCCCAATCAAACAATCCCAGGACAGGTACAACAAGGGGTTAGATACAGAGTAAAGCTCCCTCTACACTGTCCCCTTCAAACACTCCCAGGACAGGTACAGCACGGGGTTAGATACAGAGTAAAGCTCCCTCTAAACTGTCCCCACCAAACACACTCAGGACATATGCAGCACGGGGTTAGATACAGAATAAACTCCCTCTACACCGTCCCCATCAAACACTCCCAGGACAGGTACAGCACGGGGTTAGATACAGAGTAAAGCTCCCTCTACACTGTTCCCATCAAACACACCCAGGACAGGTGCAGCACGGGGTTAGATACAGAGTAAAGCTCCCTCGACACTGTCCGCATCAAACACTCCCAGGACAGATACAGCACGGGGTTAGATACAGAGTAAAGCTCCCTCTCCACTGTCCCACATCAAACACTCCCCGGATTGATACAGCATGGAGTTAGACACAGAGTAAAGCTCCCTCGACACTGTCCCCAAAAAACACTCCCAGGACAGGTACAGCACGGGGTTCGATACACAGTAAAGATCCCTCTACGCTGTCCCCACCAAACACTCCCAGGACAGATACAGCCCGGGATTAGATACAGAATAAAGATCCCTCTACACTATCTCCATCAAACACTCCGAGGACAGGTACAGCACGGGGTTCGATACAAAGTAAAGCTCCCTCTACACTGTCCCCTTCAAACACTCCCAGGACAGGTACAGCATGGGGATAGATACAGAGTAAAGCTCCCTCTAAACTGTCCCCCATCAAACACTCCCAGAACAGGTCTGGCATGGGGTTAGATACAGAGTAAAGCTCCCTCTAAACTGTCCCCCATCAAACACTCCCAGGACAGATACAGCACGGGATTAGATACAGAGTAAAGCTCCCTCTACACTGTCTCAATCAAACACTCCCAGGACAGATACAGCATGGGGTTAGATACAGACTAAAGTTCCCTCTACACTGTCCCCCATCAAACACTCCCAGGACAGGTGCAGCACGGGGTTAGATCCAGAGTAAAGCTCGCTGTACACTGTCCCCATCAAACACACTCAGGACAGGTGCAGCACGGGGTTAGATACAGAGTAAAGCTCGCTCTACACTGTCCCCATCAAACACTCCCAGGACAGGTGCAGCACGGTGTTCGATACAGAGTAAAGCTCCCACTACGCTGTCCCCATCAAACACTCCCAGGACTGGTACAGCACGGGCTTAGATACAGAGTGAAGCTCCCTCTACGCTGTCCCCATCAAACACACCTACGATAGACACAGCACGGGATTAGATACAGAGTAAAGCTCGCTGTACACTGTCCCCATCAAACAGTCCCAGGACAGGTAAAGCACGGGGTTAGATACAGAGTAAAGCTCGCTGTACACTGTCCCCATCAAACACACTCAGGACAGGTGCAGCACGGGGTTAGATACAGAGTAAAGCTCGCTCTACACTGTCCCCATCAAACACTCCCAGGACAGGTGCAGCACGGTGTTCGATACAGAGTAAAGCTCCCTCTACACTGTCCCCATCAAACACTCCCAGGACAGGTACAGCATGGGGTTAGATACAGAGTAAAGCTCCGTCTACACTGTCCCCATCAAACACTCCCAGGTCAGATACAGCACGGGATTAGATACAGAGTCAAGCTCCCTCTACGCTGTCCCCATCAAACACTCCCAGGACAGGTACAGCACGGGGTTAGATACAGAGTAAAGCTCCCTCTACACTGTCCCCATCAAAGACTCCGAGGAGAGGTACAGCACAGGGTTAGATACAGAGTAAAGCTCCCTCTGCACTGTCCCCTTCACACACTCCCAGGACAGGTACAGCATGGGGTTAGATACAGAGTAAAGCTCCCTCTACACCGTCCCCATGAAACACACCCAGGACAGGTGCAGCACCGGGTGAGATACAGAGTAAAGCTCCCTCTACGCTGTCCCCATCAAGCACTCCCAGGACAGGTACAGCACGGGCTTTGATACAGAGTGAAGCTCCCTCTACGCTGTCCCCATCAAACACACCTACGACAGATACAGCACGGGATTAGATACAGAGTAAAGCTCGCTGTACACTGTCCCCATCAAACACACTCAGGACAGGTGCAGCACGGGGTTAGATACAGAATAAAGATCCCTCTACACTGTCCCCATCAAACACTCCCAGGACAGTTTGAGCACGGGGCGAGATACAGAGTAAAGCTCCCTCTACACTGTCCCCATCAAACACTCCCAGGACAGGTACAGCACGGGGTTAGATACAGAGGAAAGCTCCCTCTACACCGTCCCCATCAAACAATTCCAGGACAGGTACAGCACGGGGTTAGATCCAGAGTAAAGCTCTCTCTACACTGTCCCCATCAAACACTCCCAGGACAGGTACAGCACGGGGTTAGATCCAGAGTAAAGCTCCCTCTGCACTGTCCCCATCAAACACTCCCAGGACAGGGACAGCACCGGGTTAGATACAGAGTAAAGCTCCCTCTACACTGTCCCGATCAAACACTCCCAGGACAGGGACAGCACCGGGTTAGATACAGAGTAAAGCTCCCTCTATACTTTCCCACATCAAACACTCCCAGGATTGATACAGCACGGGGTTAGATACAGAATAAAGCTCCCTCTACACTGTCCCCCATCAAACACTCCCAGGACAGTTACAGCACGAATTTAGATCCAGAGTAAAGCTCCCTCTACACTGTCGCCATGAAACACTCCAAGGACAGATACAGCACGGGGTTAGGTACAGAGTAAAGCTCCCTCTACACGGGTCCCCTTCAAACACTCCCAGGACAGTTTGAGCACGGGGTGAGATACAGAGTAAAGCTCCCTCTCCACTGTCCCCATCACACACTCCCAGGACAGGTACAGCACGGGGTTAGATACAGAGTAAAGCTCCCTCTACACCGTCCCCATCAAACACTCCCAGGACAGTTTGAGCACGGGGCGAGATACAGAGTAAAGCTCCCTCTACACTGTCCCCATCAAACACTCCCAGGACAGGTACCGCACGGGACTAGATACAGAGTAAATCTTCCTCTACACTGTCCCCTTCAAACACTCCCAGGACAGGTGCAGCACGGGGTTAGATCCAGAGTAAAGCTCCCTCTACACTGTCCCCATCAAACACTCCCAGGACAGGTACAGCACGGGGTTAGATACAGAGTAAAGCTCCCTCTACACCGTCCCCATCAAACACTCCCAGGACAGGTACAGCACGGGGTTAGATACAGAGTCAAGCTCCCTCTACACCGTCCCCATCAAACACTCCCAGGACAGTTTGAGCACGGGGTTAGATACAGAGTAAAGCTCCCTCTACACTGTCCCCATCAAACACTCCCAGGACAGATACAGCACGGGGTTAGATACAGAGTAAAGCTCCCTCTCCACTGTCCCCATCAAACACTCCCAGGACAGGGACAGCACGGGGTTAGATACAGAGTAAAGCTCCCTCTACACTGTCGCCATCAAACACTCCCAGGACAGGGACAGCACGGGGTTGGCATACAGCTAATATCTCAAAGCTGATCCTCTCAGTCCCGGGACATCACTGCAGGAGTTCCTCAGGGTGAGTGTCCGAGGCCCCAACCATCTTCAGCTGCTCCATCACTGACCTTCCCTCCATAGGTGAGATGTTCGCTGATGATCGCAGCATTCACAACTCCTCAGATTGTGAAATAGTCAATGCCGGAATACTGAGCAGGACAGGCAGCATCTGTGTAAAGAGAAGCAGATTCTGGGACTGGGGGACTGAGAGACAGGAAGATAGTGAAACACACACAAACTCACTGACAACAAACGCAGTGATGCACACACACACACAGATACACGCACAGTCTCACACACACACACAGATAGAGAACAGTCCCACAGTCTCACTCACAATATCCTAATCCCCCTGGCATTAAGGGGCAACTTATCACGGCCAATCAACCTAACGCGCGCATCCTTGGAGTGTGGGAGGAAACCGGAGCACCCGGAGGAAACCCATGCAGACACGGGGAGAACGTGCAAACTCCACACAGACAGTGACCTGAGACCAGAATTGAACCCAGGTCCGTGGCACTGTGAGGCAGCAGAGCTAACCACTGTGCCACCCATGTTGGCCTTCATTGTAAGAGGATTCGAGTAGAAGAGCAAGGATGTCTTACTGCAGCTGGACAGAGCCTCGGTGAGACCACACCTGGAGTCTTGTGTACAGTGTTCCTCTCCTTATCTGAGGAAGGATGTACTTGCAGTGAATGTTCACCAGACTGATTTCTGGGATGGCAGCATTGATGTCTGAGGGGAGATTGGGTCGGCTGGGCCTGTATTCACTGGAATGTAGAAGAGTGAGCGGGGATCTAATTGAAAGGTATAAAATTCTGACAGTGCTGGACAGGCTGGATACAGGGATATTGTTTCCTCCGGCTGGGGGTGTCTGGAACAAGGGGTCACAGTCTCAGGATACGGGGGAGGCCATTTGGGACTGAGATGAGGGGAAACCTCTTCACTCAGAGGGTGGTGAACCTGTGGAATTCTCTCCCACAGAAAGCTGTGGAGACCAAGTCACTGAATATATTTAAGAAGGAAAGAGATAGATTTCTAGACTCTAAAGGTGTCGAGGTGTATGGGGAAAACCCCGGGGTATGGCATTGAGACCTTCCACACTCGCAAGATATATAGATTAGATGGATTAGCAATGGGGTTATGGGGATAGGGCTGGGGTGAGGGCCTGGGTAAGATACTCTGTCATCCAGTCTGTGCAGACTCAATGAGCTGAATGGCCTCTTATGCAGCGGAATACCTCTTTGCCATTTGAAGCTTCTGGCTATAAGACTTAAAATGCTGCCTATTTCTGTGAAATGTAGGAAACTTTCTGTCTCATCACCGGGCGGCATGGTGGCACAGTGGTTAGCACTGCTCCCCCACAGCACCAAGGACCCACGTTCAATTCCAGCCTCGGGTGACTGTCTGTGTGGAGTTTGTACGTTCTCCACGTGTCTGCGTGGGTTTCCTCCGGGTGCTCCGGTTTCCTCCCACACTCCAAAGATGTGCGGGTTAGGTTAATTGGCCGTGCTCAATTGCCCCTTAGTGTTAGGGGGATTCAGGCCCGGGTGGTATTGTTGTCGGGGGCAGGCTTGATGGACGAAAGGACCTCCTTCTGCACTTTAGGGATTCTATGATGAACGGCATGGTGGCACAGTGGTTAGCACAGCGCCAAGAACCCAGGTTCAATTCCAGCCTCAGCTCGCTGTCAGTGTAGAGTTCTCCCAGTGCCTGTGCGGGTTTCCTCCGGGTGCTCCAGTTTCCTCCCACAGTACAAACATATGCGGGTAAGGTGGATTGGCCGTGATAAATTGACCTTAGTGTCAGGGGATTAACAGGGTAAATATATGGGGTTACGGGAATCGGGCCTGGGTGGGATTGTGGTCGATGCAGACTCGATGGGCCGAATGGTCTGCCCTTCAGGGATTCTATGATTCTAGGATCTCAAATCATTGATAAATACGATGAAACTGAGACAGACACGGGGGCTTTGCAGCAGCAGAGACAGAATGGGAATCATTGCATCCTGCACCGAGTTTTATTACACAACCAATTTCAGAAAATTCACAACTCTCATTCACAACTGCAAAGTGTGGGATTGCAAACTTGGAATTATTAGCACAGGACTAAAGTTTAAAAGCGAAACACTGACATTCGGAAACAGGAGATGGCCTCACATCTTCAATTCTGTGATTGTCCCCCATCTCCTGCTCTGAATATTACAATATCTCTGCCCCCTTCATGCATCTGCAGGCTTTGAAAGTTACTCAGACACCGGTGAAACTAGTCTTTATCTCGGGACATTTCCTGTGAAATATGCACCTTCTGCAACGAGACACAATCTAATTGACGCTTTCTGATACAATTTGAATCTCCTTTCAAACATCCTCCCAACCCCACTGTGCAGGAATGTCACCTTTTGTCACATTCCCCAACACAATTGTTGACACTTTATCAGGCGGGAAAAGTAGATTCAACTGACAGATTCTGAGCACCAGGTTGAATCTTTAAGATGTAAAAATGAACTGAAAGCCCAGGTCTCACTGTTCCTGCATCCATTTTAACATTGACCCATTGATTTTAAATTGCTTCTCCTGTATAAAAATATCATCGATCAACCTCAGACTGAGCATCAACTGCGAATTATAGAAGGTAGTTCCAAACTAATATCACAGCTGGTGTGGCAAAGTGTTTCTGAATTCCACTCCTACAAGTCTAAAATCCTCAACATTGTTTGAAATCCAATGTCCCCAAGTCCTGGACTCCCCAACCAGCAGGAAAAGTTGTTCTTTATCAGTCCTCTCCATTCCCCTTATTATCTTGAAGTGTTTGATCCAATCTTCCCGGAGTCTAAATTCCAGCATTACAGAGTAACACTTCAACTGCACTTTTCAACAAACAATCCCAAACCAAATACAGAACAGGGTTCATAGAATCATGTAGTGCAGGAGACCATTCGGCCCATCGAGTCTGCACTGACCACAATCCCACCCAGGCCCCATCCCTATAATCCCACACATTTACCTCAGCTAATCTTCCTGACACGAAGGGACAATTTAGCTTGGCCAATCCACCTAACCTGTACACCTGATAGAAGTCTGCCAGATTATGAGGGGCATGGACAGAGTGGATCGTCAGAAGCTTTTTCCCAGGGTGGAAGAGTTATTACTTGGGGGCATAGGTTTAAGGTGCGAGGGGCAAGGTTTAAAGGAGATGTGGGAGGAAAGTTGTTTTACACAGAGTGTGGTGGGTGCCTGGAACTCGTTGCCGGGGGAGGGAGTGGAAACGGATATGATAGTGACTTTTCAAGGGCATCTTGACAAAGACATGAATAAGATGGGAATGGAGGGATATGGTCCCCGGAAGGGGAGGGGGTTTTAGTTCAGTCAGGCAGCATGGTCGGTGCAGGCTTGGAGAGCCGAAAGACCTGTTCCCGTGCTGTAATTTTCTTTGTTCTATCTTTGGAGTGTGGGATGAAACCGGAGCACCCAGAGCAAACCCACACAAACACGGGAAGGACGTTCAAACTCCAGTCAGAAAGTGACCCATGCTGGGAATCGAAGGCGGGTCCCTGGCACTGTGAGGAAGCAGTGCTAACCCCTGCATCACTGTGCCACCCCCATATTGAAAACTTGGGTTCAAATTCAAGACAGCCGCAAATTCACTTTGAGAAAAGTTCCCTCTGCTGTGTCAAAGGAATTTTTAATTGAGGATTTTTATTTCTGGGAAAACTGAACTCACATTGAACAGCATCCCAGTGTGGGATATAAACTCTAGTTTGTTTCAGTCATGGGGAGAGAGATGGAGCGAGAGGGAGAGATACAGATACAGAGGCAGAGAGACACAGAAACAGGATGGGATAGTGCTGTACATGTTTCAGAGCTGACACTGAGACACACACGAGATGTACAATCGCAGACCAGAGTGAATCATTCTCTGTTACCTGCAGTGTCCTGGACATGGACAGAAGCTGACACTCAGACACACACAACAACAACTTGCATTTATATAGCACCTTGGACAGTATTATCCCAAGATGCTTCACACTACCAGGACAGGTACAGCACAGGGTTAGATACAGAGTAAAGCTCCCTCTGCACTGTCCACATCAAACACTCCCTGGACAGGTACAGCACGGGGTTAGATACAGAGTAAAGCTCCCTCTACACTGTCCCCATCAAACACTCCCAGGACAGGTACAGCACGGGGTTAGATACAGAGTAGAGCCCCTCTACACTGTCCCCATCAAACACTCCCAGGACAGGTACAGCATGGGTTTAGATACAGAGTAAAGCTCCCTCTACACTGTCCCCATCAAACACTCCCAGGACAGGTACAGCACTAGGTTAGATACAGAGTAAAGCTCCCTCTACACTGTCCCCATCAAACACTCCCTGGACAGGTACAGCACAGGGTTAGATACAGAGTAAAGCTCCCTCTGCACTGTCACCATCAAACACTCCCAGGACAGGTACAGCACGGGGTTAGATACAGAGTAAAGCTCCCTCTGCACTGTCCCCCATCAAACACTCGCAGGACAGGTACAGAGTAATGCTCCCTCTACACTGTCCACATCAAACACGACCAGGACAGGAAGAGCACGGGCTTAGATACAGAGTAAAGCTCCCTCTATACTGTCCCCATCAAACACTCCCAGGACAGGTACAGCACGGGGTTAGGTACAGAGTAAAGCTCCCTCTACACTGTCCCTACCAAACACTCCCTGGACAGTACAGCACGGGGTTTGATGCAGAGTAAAGCTCCCTCTGCACTGTCCCCATCAAACACTCCCAGGACAGGTACAGCACGGGGTTAGATACAAAGTAAAGCTCCCTCTGCACTGTCCCCCATCAAACACTCGCAGGCCAGGTACAGAGTAAAGCTCCCTCTACACTGTCCACATCAAACACGACCAGGACAGGAAGAGCACGGGGTTAGATACAAAGTAAATCTCCCTCTATACTGTCCCCATCAAACACTCCCAGGACAGGTACAGCACGGGGTTAGGTACAGAGTAAAGCTCCCTCTACACTGTCCCTATCAAACACTCCCAGGACAGGTACAGCACGGGGTTAGGTACAGAGGAAAGGTCCCTCTACACTGTCCCTATCAAACACTCCCTGGACAGCACAGCACGGGGTTTGATGCAGAGTCAAGTTCCCTCTACACTGTACCCATCAAACACTCCCAGGACAGGTACAGCACGGGGTTAGATACAGAGTAAAGCTCCCTCTACACTGTCCCCATCAAACACTCCCAGGACAGGTACAGCACGGGGTTTAGATACAGAGTAAAGCTCCCTCTACACTGTCCCCATCAATCACTTCCAGGACAAGTACAGCATGGGCGAGGTACAGGGTAAAGGTCCCTCTACACTGTCTCTATCAAAAACTCCCTGGACAGTACAGCACGGGACTAGATACAGAGTAAAGCTCCCTCTACACTGTCCCCATCAAACACATCCAGGACAGCTACATCACGGGGTTAGATACAGAGTAAAGCTCCCTCTACACTGTCCCCATCAAACACTCCCAGGACAGGTACAGAACGGGGTTAAATACAGAGTAAAGCTCCCTCTACACTGTCCCCATCAAACACTCCCAGGACAGGTACAGCACGGGGTAAGATACAGAGTACAGCTCCCTTGAAATTGTCCCCATCAAACACTCGCAGGACAGGTACCGCATGGGGTAGATACAGAGTAAAGCTCCCTCTGCACTGTCCCCATCAAACACTCCCAGGACAGGTACAGCACGGGGTTAAATACAGAGTAAAGCTCCCTCTTCACTGTCCCCATCAAACACTCCCAGGACAGGTACAGCACGGTGTTAGATACAGAGTAAAGCTCCCTTGAAATTGTCCCCATCAAACACTCCCAGGACAGGTACAGCACGGGGTTAGGTACAGAGTAAAGCTCCCTCAACACGGGTCCCCTTCAAACACTCCCAGGACAGTTTGAGCACGGGGCGAGATACAGAGTAAAGCTTCCTCTCCAATGTCCCCATCAAACACTCCCAGGACAGGTACAGCACGCGGTTAGATACAGAGTAAACCTCCCTCCACACTGTTCCCATCAAACACACCCAGGACAGGTGCAGCACGGGGTAAGATACAGAGTAAAGCTCCCTCTACACTGTCCCCCATCAAACACTCCCAGGACAGGTACAGCACGGCGTTAGATACAGAGTAAAGCTCCCTCTGCACTTTCCCACATCAAAACACTCCCAGGATTGATACAGCATGGAGTTAGATACAGAGTAAAGCTCCCTCTACACTGTCGCCATTAAATACTCCCAGGACAGATACAGCAAGGCTTAAGATGCAGAGTAAGCTGCCTCGACACTCCCCTTCATTCACTCCCAGGACAGATACAGTGTTGAAGTTCACTGTCTGTCTGTTTCATTTCCATCTCCTCTGCACCCGCTCTCGAACACAAATAATTGTCTGGAAGAACATAGAACATAGAACATAGAACATAGAACATTACAGCGCAGAACAGGCCCTTCGGCCCACGATGTTGCACCGACCAGTTAAAAAAAAACTGTGACCCTCCAACCTAAACCAATTTCTTTTCGTCCATGAACCTATCTACGGATCTCTTAAACGCCCCCAAACTAGGCGCATTTACTACTGATGCTGGCAGGGCATTCCAATCCCTCACCACCCTCTGGGTAAAGAACCTACCCCTGACATCGGTTCTATACCTACCCCCCCTCAATTTAAAGCCATGCCCCCTCGTGCTGGATTTCTCCATCAGAGGAAAAAGGCTATCACTATCCACCCTATCTAAACCTCTAATCATCTTATATGTTTCAATAAGATCCCCTCTTAGCCGCCGCCTTTCCAGCGAAAACAATCCCAAATCCCTCAGCCTCTCCTCATAGGATCTCCCCTCCATACCAGGCAACATCCTGGTAAACCTCCTCTGCACCCTCTCCAAAGCCTCCACATCCTTCCTGTAATGTGGGGACCAGAACTGCACACAGTACTCCAAGTGCGGCCGCACCAGAGTTGTGTACAGTTGCAACATAACGTTACGACTCCTAAATTCAATCCCCCTACCAATAAACACCAAGACACCATATGCCTTCTTAACAACCTTATCTACTTGATTCCCAACTTTCAGGGATCTATGCACACATACACCTAGATCCCTCTGCTCCTCCACACTATTCAAAGTCCTCCCGTTAGCCCTATACTCAACACATCTGTTATTCCTACCAAAGTGAATTACCTCACACTTCTCCGCATTAAACTCCATCCGCCACCTCTCGGCCCAACTTTGCAACCTGTCTAAGTCTTCCTGCAAACTACGACACCCTTCCTCACTGTCTACCACACCACCGACTTTGGTGTCATCAGCAAATTTGCTAATCCACCCAACTATACCCTCATCCAGATCATTAATAAATATTACAAACAGCAGTGGCCCCAAAACAGATCCCTGAGGTACACCACTTGTAACCGCACTCCATGATGAATATTTACTATCAACCACCACCCTCTGTTTCCTATCCGCTAGCCAATTCCTGATCCAATTTCCTAGATCACCCCCAATCCCATACATCTGCATTTTCTGCAGAAGCCTACCATGGTGAACCTTATCAAACGCCTTACTAAAATCCATATATACCACGTCCACTGCCTTGCCCCCATCCACCTCCTTGGTCACTTTCTCAAAAAACTCAATAAGGTTAGTAAGGCACGACCTACCTGCCACAAAACCATGCTGACTATCACCTATCAATTCATGTGAGAAGGAGCCTTGATAGAGAGGTTGGGAAGGATTGAATGGAGAGAGGCAGAAACCCTCAACACATTTCAAAACTACACTGATTTCCACTTGAAGGAATAACTTCTCCACCCCAACACTATCCCGTCATTCTCGATAAGCCCATGCTGCCCGTGTTCTGTGATAAATTACACGCAAGTGAAAAGATTATTTTAAATAGTGGGGTTACATTTGCCACCCCCCAATCTGTAGGAACTGCTCCAGAGTCAATAGAATTTTGGAAGATGACCAGCAATGCATCCAATATTTCCAGTGCCGCTTCCTTTAATACTCTGGGATGTAGATTATCAGGCCCTGGGGATTTGTCAGCCTTTAACCCCATTCATTCCCCCAGCACCATTTTCTTACTAATACTGATTTCCTTCAATTCAATTCCACACTCTCACTAAACCATTGGTTCCCTAACATTTCTGCCAGGTCATCTGTGCCTCTTTTGTGAAGACAGAACCAAAGTATACGTTCAATTCTTCTGCCATTTCTTTGCTCCCCATTATAATTTCCCCGGAGAGATGGAGAGAGGCAGAGTCACTGACAGATAGGGGTGAGATAGTAATGCAGAGAGTAACAGTGAGATATTCAGGTGGGCAAGCAGCTAATAGTGGGGAACAACAAGGATCACTCCAAAGCCACAGATATTGCCTCATGTTGCCGCTGTGGCCATTTACCGTAAATCAGCATCCTCTGCTTTCCAAGCTTTCCCCCAATGTGCCGATTATCTCAAAGCCGATCCTCTCAGTCCCGGGACATCACTGCAGGAGTTCCTCAGGGTGAGTGTCCGAGGCCCCACCATCTTCAGCTGCTCCATCACTGACCTTCCCTCCATAGGTGAGATGTTCGCTGATGATCGCAGCATTCACAACTCCTCAGATTGTGAAATAGTCAATGCCGGAATACTGAGCAGGACAGGCAGCATCTGTGTAAAGAGAAGCAGATTCTGGGACTGGGGGACTGAGAGACAGGAAGATAGTGAAACACACACAAACTCACTGACAACAAACGCAGTGATGCACAGACACACACACACACACAGATACACGCACAGTCTCACACACAGACACACACCCACACACAGATACACGCACAGTCTCACACACAGACACACACACACACACAGATACACGCACAGTCTCACACACAGACACACACACACACACAGATACACGCACAGTCTCACACACAGACACACACACACACACAGATACACGCACAGACACACACACACACACACAGATACACGTACAGTCTCACACACACACACAGATACACGCACAGTCACACACACACACACAGATAGAGAAGAGTCCCACAGTCTCAGTCACAATATCCTAATCTCCCTGGCATTAAGGGGCAATTTGTCACGGCCAATCAACCTAACGCGCGCATCTTTGGAGTGTGGGAGGAAACCGGAACACCCGGAGGAAACCCACGCAGACACGGGGAGAACGTGCAAACTCCACACAGGCAGTGACCCGAGACCAAAATTGAACCTGGGTCCGTTGCACTGTGAGGCAGCAGAGCTAACCACTGTGACACCCATGTTGTCCTTCATTGCAAGAGGATTGGAGTAGAAGAGCAAGGATGTCTTACTGCAGCTGGACAGAGCCTCGGTGAGACCACACCTGGAGTCTTGTGTGCAGTGTTCCTCTCCTTATCTGAGGAAGGATGTACTTGCCACAGAGGGAGAGCAGTGAATGTTCACCAGACTGATTCCTCGGATGGCAGCATTGATGTCTGAGGGGAGATTGGGTCGGCTGGGCCTGTATTCACTGGAATGTAGAAGAGTGAGCGGGGATCTAATTGAAAGGTATAAAATTCTGACAGTGCTGGACAGGCTGGATACAGGGATATTGTTTCCCCCGGCTGGGGGTGTCTGGAACAAGGGGTCACAGTCTCAGGATACGGGGGAGGCCATTTGGGACTGAGATGAGGGGAAACCTCTTCACTCAGAGGGTGGTGAACCTGTGGAATTCTCTCCCACAGAAAGCTGTGGAGACCAAGTCACTGAATATATTTAAGAAGGAAAGAGATAGATTTCTAGACTCTAAAGGTGTCGAGGTGTATGGGGAGAGCGCTGGTGTATGGCATTGAGACAGAGGATCGGCCATGATAGCGTTGAATGGTGGGTCAGGCTCGAAGGGCTGAATGGCCTCCTCCTCCTCCTATTTTCTATGTTGATGTGACCGCCCCAAGTCTCTTTGGGCCTCCACTCTTTCCAGCCTTTCCCCATTCATAAAGCAATGTGTTCTATCCTTTTTAAAGTGGGTGACCACACAATTGTCTCCAATGAAATCCATCTTTCACTCTTTGAACCATTCAGTTAAGACATTTTACTTTAGGGCAGCATGGTGGCACAGTGGTTCGTACTGCTGCCTCACAGCGCCAGGGACCCGGGTTCAATTCCAGCCTCGGGTGACTGTGTGGAGTTTGCACATTCTCCCCGTGTCTGTGTGGGTTTCCTCCGGGTGCTCTGGTTACCTTCCACACTCGCAAGATATATAGATTAGATGGATTAGCAATGGGGTTATGGGGATAGGGCTGGGGTGAGGGCCTGGGTAAGATACTCTGTCATCAAGTCTGTGCAGACTCAATGAGCTGAATGGCCTCTTATGCAGTGGAATACCTATTTGCCATTTGAAGCTTCTGGCTATAAGACTTAAAATGCTGCCTATTTCTGTGAAATGTAGCAAACTTTCTGTCTCATCACCGGGCGACATGATGGCACAGTGGTTAGCACTGCTCCCCCACAGCACCAAGGACCCACGTTCAATTCCAGCCTCGGGTGACAGTCTGTGTGGAGTTTGTACGTTCTCCCAGTGTCTGCGTGGGTTTCCTCCGGGTGCTCCGGTTTCCTCCCACACTCCAAAGATGTGCGGGTGAGGTTAATTGGCCGTGCTCAATTGCCCCTTATTGTTAGGGGGATTCAGGCCCGGGTGGTCTTGTTGTTGGGGGCAGGCTTGATGGGCCAAAGGACCTCCTTCTGCACTTTAGCGAATCTATGATGAACGGCATGGTGGCACAGTGGTTAGCACAGCGCCAAGAACCCAGGTTCAATTCCAGCCTCAGCTCGCTGTCAGTGTAGAGTTCTCCCAGTGTCTGCGTGGGTTTCCTCCGGGTGCTCCAGTTTCCTCCCACAGTCCAAACATGTGCGGGTTAGGTGGATTGGCCATGATAAATTGACCTTAGTGTCAGGGGATCAACAGGGTAAATATATGGGGTTACGGGAATCGGGCCTGGGTGGGATTGTGGTCGATGCAGACTCGATGGGCCGAATGGTCTGCCCTTCAGTGATTCTATGATTCTAGGATCTCAAATCATTGATAAATACGATGAAGCTGAGACAGACACGGGGGCTTTGCAGCAGCAGACAGAATGGGAATCATTGCATCCTCCAGGGTGTTTCATTACACAACCAATTTCAGAAAATTCACAACTCTAATTCACAACAGCAAAGTGTGGGATTGCAAACTTGGAATTATTCGCCCAGGACTAAAGTTTAAAAGCTAAACACTGACATTCAGAAACAGGAGATGGCCTCACATCTTCAATTCTGTGATTGTCCCCCATCTCCTGCTCTGAATATTACAATATCTCTGCCCCCTTCATGCGTCTGCAGACTTTGAAAGTTACTCAGACATCGGTGAAACTAGTCTTTATCTCGGGGCATTTCCTGTGAAATATGCACCTTCTGCAACGAGACACAATCTAATTGACGCTTTCTGATACAATCTGAATCTCCTTTCAAACAACCTCCCAACCCCACTGTGCAGGAATGTGACCTTTTGTCACATTCCCCAACACAATTGTTGACACTTTACCAGGCAGGAAAAGTAGATTCAACTGACAGATTCTGAGCACCAGGTTGAATCTGTAAGATGTAAAAATGAACTGAAAGCCCAGGTCTCTCTGTTCCTGCATCCATTTTAACATTGACCCATTGATTTTAAATTGCTTCTCCTGTATAAAAATATCATCTATCAACCTCAGATTTAAACATTAATAAGCGACTGAGCATCAACTGCGAATTATAGAAGGTAGTTCCAAACTAATATCACAGCTGGTGTGGCAAAGTGTTTCTGAATTCCACTCCTACAAGTCTAAAATCCTCAACATTGTTTGAAATCCAATGTCCCCAAGTCCTGGACTCCCCAACCAGCAGGAAAAGTTGTTCTTTATCAGTCCTCTCCATTCCCCTTATTATCTTGAAGTGTTTGATCCAATCATCCCGTAGCCTAAATTCCAGCATTCCAGAGTAACACTTCAACTACACTTTTCAACAAACAATCCCAAACCAAATACAGAACAGGGCTCATAGAATCCTGCAGTGCAGGAGGCCATTCGGCCCATCGAGTCTGCACTGACCACAATCCCACCCAGGCCCCATCCCTATAATCCCATACATTTACCTCAGCTAATCCTCCTGATACTAAGGGACAATTTAGCTTGGCCAATCCACCTTACCTGTACACCTGATAGAAGTCTGCCAGATTATGAGGGGCATGAACAGAGTGGATAGTCAGAAGATTTTTCCCAGGGTGGAAGAGTTATTACTCGGGGGCAGAGGTTTAAGGTGCGAGGGGCAAGGTTTAAAGGAGATGTGGGAGGAAAGTTTTTTTACACAGAGGGTGGTGGGTGCCTGGAACTCGTTGCCAGGGGAGGGAGTGGAAACGGATACGATAGTAACTTTTCAAGGGCGTCTTGACAAAGACATGAATAAGATGGGAATGGAGGGATATGGTCCCCGGAAGGGTAGGGGGTTTTAGTTCAGTCAGGCAGCATGGTCGGTGCAGGATTGGAGAGCCGAAAGACCTGTTCCCGTGCTGTAATTTTCTTTGTTCTATCTTTGGAGTGTGGGATGAAACCGGAGCACCCGGAGGAAACCCACACAAACACGGGAAGGACGTTCAAACTCCAGTCAGAAAGTGACCCATGCTGGGATTCGAAGGCAGGTCCCTGGCACTGTGAGGAAGCAGTGCTAACCCCTGCATCACTATGCCACCCCCATATTGAAAACTTGGGTTCAAATTCAAGACAGCCGCAAATTCACTTTGAGAAAAGTTCCCTCTGCTGTGTCAAAGGAATTTTTAATTGAGGATTTTTATTTCTGGGAAAACTGAACTCACATTGAACAGCATCCCAGTGTGGGATTGAAGCTCTCGTTTCTTTCAGTCATGGGGAGAGAGATGCAGCGAGAGGGAGAGATACGGATACAGAGGCAGAGAGACACAGAAACAGGATGGGATAGTGCTGTACATGTTTCAGAGCTGACACTGAGACACACACGACATGTACGATCGCAGACCAGAGTGAATCATTCTCTGTTACCTGCAGTGTCCTGGACATGGACAGAAGCTGACACTCAGACACACACAACAACAACTTGCATTTATATAGCACCTTGGACAGTATTATCCCAAGATGCTTCACAGGAGCCTTAATGTGAGAAATTTGACCCCGAGTCACAGGAGAGTTTAGGGTCACATGTCCCAAAGGTTTGGCCAGATGGTTTATATGGACTATTTTAATTGGAGGAAAAGGAGGTATTAAAATGGAGAAAACCAATCTGCTTCACTAATGTTCTTTATGGAAGGAAATCTGCCGTCCTTACCTGGTCGGGCCTACATGTGACTCCAGCCTCACAGCAATGTGGTTGACTCTTAGATGCTGTTTGAAATGGCCTAGCAAGCCTTTCAGTTCATGAGCAATTAGGGACGAGGAGTAAACGCTGGCAGAACCAGCCAGGCCCACATCCCATGGATGTATTTGAGTAAAACGTTCAGGGAAGGAATTCCAGAGTTGGAGCCCACGCAGATGAAGACACAGCTCCCAATGGGGAAACGATTCAAATTGTGGATGGTCACGGAGCCAGAATGAAAGGAAAACAGATATGGGAGGATGGTGGGACTGGAGGAGGTAGATAACCAGCAAGAAACATTTCTCTATCTCTGTGCTATCAGTTTCCATTATTCTCCTGACAACTTGGATCAAATTGTCCCTGACACTCCAAAATTCCCGGGAATACAGCCCTCGTTTGTGTCTCCATAGCTGCGTATCTGTCACATTTAAAATACTAACGTTACTTTGGTGAAGAGACAACTCTGTCAGAAATATCTCAGTGCTGCGTTCACACAAAATGGCCCCTGGGAAGAAAGGCCAAATGGCTGCCTGATGTTTGTGGATATTCTTCACAGATATCCCAGAAAGGGAGAGATGGACAGAAGACACAGACACAGAGAGTGAGAAAAAGAGAGAGACACAGATTGATGGAGGTATAAAAGGTTTCCCTTTACCTGCACACAATTTAACTTGTTCCCAGTTGGTTTATGGATTCTCTCCTCAACTTATTGTCCAAAGTGCATCACTTCACATTTCTCAGTGTTGAAGTTACCTGTCTGTCCGTTTCATTTCAATCTCCTCTGCACCCGCTCCCGAACACAAATAATTGTCTGGTAGAAAGTGAGAAGGAGCCTCGGCAGAGAGGTTGGGAAGGAATGAATGGGGAGAGGCAGAAACCCTCAACACATTTCAAAACTACACTGATTTCCACTTGAAGGAATAACTTCTCCACCCCAACACTATCCCATCATTCTCGATAAGCCCATGCTGCCCGTGTTCTGTGATAAATTACACGCAAGTGAAAAGATTATTTTAAATAGTGGGGTTACATTTGCCACCCCCCAATCTGTAGGAACTGCTCCAGAGTCAATAGAATTTTGGAAGATGACCAGCAATGCATCCAATATTTCCAGCGCCGCTTCCTTTAATACTCTGGGATGTAGATTATCAGGCCCTGGGGATTTGTCAGCCTTTAACCCCATTCATTCCCCCAGCACCATTTTCTTACTAATACTGATTTCCTTCAATTCAATTCCACACTCTCACTAAACCATTGGTTCCCTAACATTTCTGCCAGGTTATCTGTGCCTCTTTTGTGAAGACAGAATCAAAGTATACGTTCAATTCTTCTGCCATTTCTTTGCTCCCCATTATAATTTCCCCGGAGAGATGGAGAGAGGCAGAGTCACTGAGAGATAGGGATGAGATAGTAATGCAGAGAGTAACAGTGAGATATTCAGGAGGGCAAGCAGCTAATAGTGGGGTACAACAAGGATCATCCAAAGCCACAGATATTGCCTCATGTTGCCGCTGTCGCCATTTACCTTAAATCAGCATCCTCTGCTTTCCAAGCTTTCCCCCAATGTGCCGATTATCTCAAAGCCGATCCTCTCAGTCCCGGGACATCACTGCAGAAGTTCCTCAGGGTGAGTGTCCGAGGCCCCAACCATCTTCAGCTGCTCCTTCACTGACCTTCCCTCCATTGGTGAGATGTTCGCTGATGATCGCAGCATTCACAACTCCTCAGATTGTGAAATAGTCAATGCCGGAATACTGAGCAGGACAGGCAGCATTTATGTAAAGAGAAGCAGATTCTGGGACTGGGGGACTGAGAGACAGGAAGATTGTGAAACACACACAAACGCAGTGATGCACACACATAGATACACGCACAGTCTCACACAAACACAGATAGAGAACAGTCCCACAGTCTCACTCACAATATCCTAATCCCCCTGGCATTAAGGGGCAATTTATCACGGCCAATCAACCTAACGCATGCATCTTTGGAGTGTGGGAGGAAACCGGAGCACCCGGAGGAAACCCACGCAGACACGGGGAGAACGTGCAAACTCCACACAGACAGTGACCCGAGACCAAAATTGAACCCCGGTCCGTTGCACTGTGAGGCAGCAGAGCTAACCACTGTGACACCCATGTTGGCCTTCATTGCAAAAGGATTATCATAGCGCGCAAGAAACAAGACTTTTCACTGTATACTAATATGATAAGAATAAATCAAATCAAAATAATTAATCAAGTCAAAGTATTTACCCTGCTAATCCCCCTAAGACTATGGGGAAAGTTAGCATGGCCAATCCACCGAACCCGCACATCTTTGGGCTGAGAGAAGGAAGAGCGGCACTCGGAGGAAACCAATGCAGATAGTGACCCGAGGCTGGATATGAACTTGTGTCCCTGGTGCTGTGATACAGCAGTGCTAACCACTGGTGCCACCGTGCTGCCC
This sequence comes from Mustelus asterias, assembly GCF_964213995.1. Lineage (NCBI taxonomy): Eukaryota > Metazoa > Chordata > Chondrichthyes > Carcharhiniformes > Triakidae > Mustelus > Mustelus asterias. The sequence continues at coordinate 185,949 of NW_027590706.1, forward strand.
GCTCCTGTTTGGGAGCTTCACCAGGTTGACACCTCATTTTTAAGGGATGCCAGGTTGACCCCGTGGCTTGATGGTAATGGTTGAGTGGGGAATGAATCATTCTCTGTTACCTGCAGTGTCCTGGACATTGAGAGAAACTGACACTCAGACACATAAAACAACAACCTGCATTGATATAGCACCTTGAACAGAAACGTCCTCAGATGCTTCACAGGAGCCTGGAGTGAAAAATTAGATGCCGAGTCACAGGCGAGTTTAGGGACAAAAGAATTGCCCCAAAGATGTGGTCAAAAAGGGGTTGTTATTAGGAAGTGTCTGAATGGTGGAAAGGGAGGTATGAAGACAGAGAGTTTTGGGAAGGAATTCCAGAGTTGGAGCCACACAGTGAACTGCAGACCCCAATGGTGAAAGGATTAAAATGGGGAATGGTCAGGGAGCCAGGATTAAAGGAAAACAGATATCAGAGGATGGTGGGACTGGGGGATATAAGGAGGGCTCATTTACAGAAGACAGTACCAAACTTTAACCACATCTCGTGTGAAGAAGTGCTTCCTAATTTAGAATTGAAAGAAGTTTAGAAGTTTGTGTATTAGTGTCACAAATCGGCTTACATTAACACGGTAATGAAGTTACTGTGAAAATCCCTTAGTCACCAACCTCCGGCGCCTGTTCGGGTAACACTGAGGGAGAATTTAGCATGGCCAATGCACCCTAAACAGCACATCTTTCAGACTGAGGGAGGAAACCGGAGCATCCGGAGGAAACCCACGCAGACACAGGGAGAACATGCGGACTCCGCACAGACAGGAATAAATGAATCTTTTTCTAAGTAACAGGCAGAGACGAGTGGGGTCCCGCAGGGGTCAGTTCTTGGGTCCCAGCTATTCACAAAACACATCAGTGATTTGGATGAGGGAACCAAACGTAATATTCTCAAGTTTGCTGATGAGACGAAACTTGGTGGGAATGTGAGTGATGAGGAGGATGTTAAGAGGCTTCAGGGTGATTTAGACAAGTTGAGTGAGTGGGGAAATACATGGCAGATGCAGAATAATGTGGATAAATGTGACGTTATCCACTTTGGCCGGAGGAAGAGAATGGCAGAGTATTAGTTGAATGGTGATAGATTGGGAAATGTTGTACATAGCGACCTGGGTATCTGAGAACACCAGTCACTGAAAGCAAGCATGCAGCTACAGCAAGCAGTTAGGACGACCAATGGGATGTTGTCCTTCATTGCAAGAGGATTGGAGTAGAAGAGCAAGGATGTCTTACTGCAGCTGGACAGAGCCTCGGTGAGACCACACCTGGAGTCTTGTGTACAGTGTTCCTCTCCTTATCTGAGGAAGGATGTACTTGCCACAGAGGGAGAGCAGTGAATGTTCACCAGACTGATTCCTGGGATGGCAGCATTGATGTCTGAGGGGAGATTGGGTCGGCTGGGCTTGTATTCACTGGAATGTAGAAGAGTGAGCGGGGATCTAATTGAAAGGTATAAAATTCTGACAGTGCTGGACAGGCTGGATACAGGGATATTGTTTCCTCCGGCTGGGGGTGTCTGGAACAAGGGGTCACAGTCTCAGGATACGGGGGAGGCCATTTGGGACTGAGATGAGGGGAAACCTCTTCACTCAGAGGGTGGTGAACCTGTGGAATTCTCTCCCACAGAAACCTGTGGAGACCAAGTCACTGAATATATTTAAGAAGGAAAGAGATAGAATTCTACACTCTAAAGGTGTCGAGGTGTATGGGGAGGGCGCTGGGGTATGGCACTGAGACAGTGGATCGGCCATGATAGTGTTGAATGGTGGGTCAGGCTCGAAGGGCTGAATGGCCTCTTCCTGCTCCTATTTTCTATGTTGATGTGAACGCCCCAAGTCTCTTTGGGCCTCCACTCTTTCCAGCCTTTCCCCATTCATAAAGCAATCTGTTCTATCCTTTTTAAAGTGGGTGACCACACAATTGTCTCCAATGAAATCCATCTTTCTCTCTTTGAACCATTCAGTTAAGACATTTTACTTTAGGGCGGCACGGTGGCACAGTGGTTCGTACTGCTGCCTCACAGCGCCAGGGACCCGGGTTCAATTCCAGCCTCGGGTGACTGTGTGGAGTTTGCACATTCTCCCCGTGTCTGCAAGGGTTTCCTCCGGGTGCTCTGGTTACCTTCCACACTCGCAAGATATATAGATTAGATGGATTAGCAATGGGGTTATGGGGATAGGGCTGGGGTGAGGGCCTGGGTAAGATACTCTGTCATCAAGTCTGTGCAGACTCAATGAGCTGAATGGCCTCTTGTGCAGTGGAATACCTCTTTGCCATTTGAAGCTTCTCGCTATAAGACTTAAAATGCTGCCTATTTCTGTGAAATGTAGCAAACTTTCTGTCTCATCACCGGCGACATGATGGCACAGTGGTTAGCACTGCTCCCCCACAGCACCAAGGACCCACGTTCAATTCCAGCCTCGGGTGACTGTCTGTGTGGAGTTTGTACGTTCTCCCAGTGTCTGCGTGGGTTTTCTCCGGGTGCTCTGGTTTCCTCCCACACTCCAAAGATGTGCGGGTGGAGTTAATTGGCCGTGCTCAATTGCCCCTTAGTGTTAGGGGGATTCAGGCCCGGGTGGTATTGTTGTCGGGGGCAGGCTTGATGGGCCAAAGGACCTCCTTCTGCACTTTAGGGATTCTATGATGAACGGCATGGTGGCACAGTGGTTAGCACAGCACCAAGAACCCAGGTTCAATTCCAGCCTCAGCTCGCTGTCAGTGTCGAGTTCTCCCAGTGTCTGCGTGCGTTTCCTCCGGGTGCTCCAGTTTCCTCCCACAGTCCAAACATGTGCGGGTAAGGTGGATTGGCCATGATAAATTGAACTTAGTGTCAGGGGATTAACAGGGTAAATATATGGGGTTACGGGAATCGGGCCTGGGTGGGATTGTGGTCGATGCAGACTCGATGGGCCGAATGGTCTGCCCTTCAGTGATTCTATGATTCTAGGATCTCAAATCATTGATAAATACGATGAAACTGAGACAGACACGGGGGCTTTGCAGCAGCAGACAGAATGGGAATCATTGCATCCTGCATGGAGTTTTATTACACAACCAATTTCAGAAAATTCACAACTCTAATTCACAACAGCAAAGTGTGGGATTGCAAACTTGGAATTATTAGCACAGGACAAAAGTTTAAAAGCTAAACACTGACATTCGGAAACAAGAGATGGCCTCACATCTTCAATTCTGTGATTGTCCCCCATCTCCTGCTCTGAATATTACAATATCTCTGCCCCCTTCATGCGTCTGCAGACTTTGAAAGTTACTCAGACACCGGTGAAACTAGTCTTTATCTCGAGGCGTTTCCTGTGAAATATGCACCTTCTGCAACGAGACACAATCTAATTGACGCTTTCTGATACAACCTGAATCTCCTTTCAAACAACCTCCCAACCCCACTGTGCAGGAATGTCACCTTTTGTCACATTCCCCAACACAATTGTTGACACTTTATCAGGCGGGAAAAGTAGATTCAACTGACAGATTCTGAGCACCAGGTTGAATCTTTAAGATGTAAAAATGAACTGAAAGCCCAGGTCTCTCTGTTCCTGCATCCATTTTAACATTGACCCATTGAATTTAAATTGCTTCTCCTGTATAAAAATATAATCTATCAACCTCAGATTTAAACATTAATAAGCGACTGAGCATCAACTGCGAATTATAGAAGGTAGTTCCAAACTAATATCACAGCTGGTGTGGCAAAGTGTTTCTGAATTCCACTCCTACAAGTCTAAAATCCTCAACATTGTTTGAAATCCAATGTCCCCAAGTCCTGGACTCCCCAACCAGCTGGAAAAGTTGTTCTTTATTAGGCCTCTCCATTCCCCTTATTATCTTGAAGTGTTTGATCCAATCATCCCGTAGCCTAAATTCCAGCATTACAGAGTAACACTTCAACGACACTTTTCAACAAACAATCCCAAACCAAATACAGAACAGGGTTCATAGAATCCTGCAGTGCAGGAGGCCATTCGGCCCATCGATTCTGCACTGAACACAATCCCACCCAGGCCCCATCCCTATAATCCCATACATTTACCTCAGCTAATCCTCCTGACACTAAGGGACAATTTAGCTTGGTCAATCCACCTAACCTGTACACCTGATAGAAGTCTGCCAGATTATGAGGGGCATGGACAGAGTGGATAGTCAGAAGATTTTTCCCAGGGTGGAAGAGTTATTACTCGGGGGCAGAGGTTTAAGGTGCGAGGGGCAAGGTTTAAAGGAGATGTGGGAGGAAAGTTTTTTTACACAGAGGGTGGTGGGTGCCTGGAACTCGTTGCCGGGGGAGGGAGTGGAAACGGATACGATAGTGACTTTTCAAGGGCGTCTTGACAAAGACATGAATAAGATGGGAATGGAGGGATATGGTCCCCGGAAGGGTAGGGGGTTTTAGTTCAGTCAGGCAGCATGGCCGGTGCAGGCTTGGAGAGCCGAAAGACCTGTTCCCGTGCTGTAATTTTCTTTGTTCTATCTTTGGAGTGTGGGATGAAACCGGAGCACCCGGAGGAAACCCACACAAACACGGGAAGGACGTTCAAACTCCAGTCAGAAAGTGACCCATGCTGGGAATCGAAGGCGGGTCCCTGGCACTGTGAGGAAGCAGTGCTAACCCCTGCATCACTGTGCCACCCCCATATTGAAAACTTGGGTTCAAATTCAAGACAGCCGCAAATTCACTTTGAGTAAAGTTCCCTCTGCTGTGTCAAAGGAATTTTTAATTGAGGATTTTTAGTTCTGGGAAAACTGACCTCACATTGAACAGCATCCCAGTGTGGGATTGAAACTCTCGTTTCTTTCAGTCATGGGGAGAGAGATGGAGCGAGAGGGAGAGATACAGATACAGAGGCAGAGAGACACAGAAACAGGATGGGATTGTGCTGTACGTGTTTCAGAGCTGACACTGAGACCTACACGAGATGTACGATCGCAGACCAGAGTGAATCATTCTCTGTTACCTGCAGTGTCCTGGACATGGACAGAAGCTGACACTCAGACACACACAACAACAACTTGCATTTATATAGTACCTTGAACAGTATTATCCCAAGATTTCTTCACAGGAGCCTTAACGTGAGAAATTTGACCCCGAGTCACAGGAGAGTTTAGGGTCACATGTCCCAAAGGTTTGGCCAGATGGTTTTTATGGACTATTTTAATTGGAGGAAAAGGAGGTGTTCAAATGGAGAAAACCAATCTGCTTCACTAATGTTCTTTATGGAAGGAAATCTGCCGTCCTTACCTGGTCGGGCCTACATGTGACTCCAGCCTCACAGCAATGTCATTGACTCTTAGATGCTGTTTGAAATGGCCTAGCAAGCCACTCAGTTCATGAGCAATTAGGGACGAGGAGTAAACGCTGGCAGAACCAGCCAGGCCCACATCCCATGGATGCATTTGAGTAAAACGTTCAGGGAAGGAATTCCAGAGGTGGAGCCCACGCAGATGACGACACAGCTACCAATGGGAAAACGATTCAAATTGTGGATGGTCACGGAGCCAGAATGAAAGGAAAACAGATATGGGAGGATGGTGGGACTGGAGGAGGTGGATAAACAGCAAGAAACATTTCTCTCTCTCTCTGTGCTATCAGTTTCCATTATTCTCCTGACAACTTGGATCAAATTGTCCCTGACACTCCAAAATTCCCGGGAATACAGCCCTCGTTTGTGTCTCCATAGCTGCGTATCTGTCACATTTAAAATACTAACGTTACTTTAGTGAAGAGACAACTCTGTCAGAAATATCTCAGTGCTGCGTTCACACAAAATGGCCCCTGGGAAGAAACGCCAAATGGCTGCCTGATATTTGTGGATATTTTTCAGATATTCCCAGAAAGGGAGAGATGGACAGAAGACACAGAGAGTGAGAAAAAGAGAGAGACACAGATTGATGGAGGTATAAAAGGTTTCCCTTTTCCTGCACACAATTCAACTTGTTCCCAGTTGGTTTATGGATTCTCTCCTCAACTTATTGTCCAAAGTGCATCACTTCACATTTCTCAGTGTTGAAGTTAACTGTCTGTCCGTTTCATTTCAATCTCCTCTGCACCCGCTCCCGAGCACAAATAATTGTCTGGTAGAAAGTGAGAAGGAGCCTCGGCAGAGAGGTTGGGAAGGATTGAATGGGGAGAGGCAGAAACCCTCAACACATTTCAAAACTACACTGATTTCCACTTGAAGGAATAACTTCTCCACCCCAACACTATCCCATCATTCTCGATAAGCCCATGCTGCCCGTGTTCTGTGATAAATTACACGCAAGTGAAAAGATTATTTTAAATAGTGGGGTTACATTTGCCACCCCCCAATCTGTAGGAACTGCTCCAGAGTCTATAGAATTTTGGAAGATGACCAGCAATGCATCCAATATTTCCAGCGCCGCTTCCTTAAATACTCTGGGATGTAGATTATCAGGCCCTGGGGCTTTGTCAGTCTTTAACCCCATTCATTCCCCAGCACCATTTTCTTACTAATACTGATTTCCTTCAATTCAATTCCACACTCTCACTAAACCATTGGTTCCCTAACATTTCTGCCAGGTTATCTGTGCCTCTTTTGTGAAGACAGAACCAAAGTATATGTTCAATTCTTCTGCCATTTCTTTGCTCCCCATTATAATTTCCCCGGAGAGATGGAGAGAGGCAGAGTCACTGAGAGATAGGGATGAGATAGTAATGCAGAGAGTAACAGTGAGATATTCAGGTTGGCAAACAGCTAATAGTGGGGTACAACAAGGATCACTCCAAAGCCACAGATATTGCCTCATGTTGCCGCTGTCGCCATTTACCTTAAATCAGCATCCTCTGCTTTCCAAGCTTTCCCCCAATGTGCCGATTATCTCAAAGCCGATCCTCTCAGTCCCGGGACATCACTGCAGGAGTTCCTCAGGGTGAGTGTCCGAGGCCCCAACCATCTTCAGCTGCTCCATCACTGACCTTCCAGTGAGATGTTCGCTGATGATCGCAGCATTCCAATAGGTGAGATGTTCGCTGATGATCGCAGCATTCACAACTCCTCAGATTGTGAAATCGTCAATGCAGAAATACTGAGCAGGACAGGCAGCATCTGTGTAAAGAGAAGCAGATTCTGGGACTGGGGGACTGAGAGACAGGAAGATAGTGAAACACACACAAGCTCACTGACAACAAACGCAGTGATGGACACACACACACAGAGAGATACACGCACAGACACACAGGTACACGCACAGTCTCACACACACACACACACAGGCAGAGAACACTCCCACAGTCTCACTCACAATATCCTAATCTCCCTGGCATTAAAGGGCAATTTGTCACGGCCAATCAACCTAACGCGCGCATCTTTGGAGTGTGGGAGGAAACCGGAGCACCCGGAGAAAAGCCACGCAGACACGGGGAGAACGTGCAAACTCCACACAGGCAGTGACCCGAGACCAAAATTGAACCCGGGTCCGTTGCACTGTGAGGCAGCAGAGCTAACCACTGTGACACCCATGTTATCCTTCATTGCAAGAATATTGGAGTAGAAGAGCAAGGATGTCTTACTGCAGCTGGACAGGGCCTTGGTGAGACCACACCTGGAGTCTTGTGTGCAGTGTTCCTCTCCTTATCTGAGGAAGGATGTACTTGCCACAGAGGGAGAGCAGTGAATGTTCACCAGACTGATTCCTGGGATGGCAGCATTGATGTCTGAGGGGAGATTGGGTCGGCTGGGCCTGTATTCACTGGAATGTAGAAGAGTGAGCGGGGATCTAATTGAAAGGTATAAAATTCTGACAGTGCTGGACAGGCTGGAAACAGGGATATTGTTTCCTCCGGCTGGGGGTGTCTGGAACAAGGGGTCACAGTCTCAGGATACGGGGGAGGCCATTTTGGACTGAGATGAGGGGAAGCCTCTTCACTCAGAGGGTGGTGAACCTGTGGAATTCTCTCCCACAGAATGCTGTGGAGATCAAGTCACTGAATATATTTAAGAAAAGAGATAGATTTTTAGACTCTAAAGTTGTCGAGGTGTATGGGGAGAGCGCTGGGGTATGGCATTGAGAAAGATGATCGGCCATGATAGTGTTGAATGGTGGGTCAGGCTCAAAGGGCTGAATGGCCTCCTCCTATTTTCTATGTTGATGTGACCGCCCCAAGTCTCTTTGGGCCTCCACTCTTTCTCGCTTTTCCCCATTCATAAAGCAATCTGTTCTATCCGTTTTAAAGTGGGTGACCACACAATTGTCTACAATGAAATCCATCTTTCACTCTTTGATCCATTGACTTCAGACATGAAGATTTGTTTGTCATTTGAAGCTTCCAGCTACAATGCTGCCAATGCTGCCTGTTTGTGTGCACTGTGGCAAACTTTCTATCTCATCATCTTAAACCCTTACTAAATACGGGAACACATAGCCCACCTTTGGACAGGAAGAGATCATTTTGGCATGGCCAATCCACCTAACCTTCGCATCTTTGGACACTAGGGGCGGGATTTTCCAGTCTTGGGGCGAGCGTGGCTGAGGTGATTTAGTCATGGTGAATACACGGGGTTATGGGGATAGGGTGGAGGGGACAGGATAGGGTGGAGGGGAGGGCCTGGATAGGCTGCTCTTTTGGAGAGTCAGTGCAGAATCGATGGGCGGAATGGCCTCCTTCTGCACTGTAGGGATTCTATGAGAGACTTTTGCATGGTCCTGCCCTGCCTGTTACAATTCCCAAGGTGAGCGGGATGGGAAACTTCCACAGTTGGTGTCAATTTAGCACAGCCAATCCACCTAACCTATTCATCTTTGGACACTAAGTGGCAACGTAGCATGGTCAATTCACCAAATCTTCACATTTTTGGACATTAAGGGGCAATTTACCATGGGCAATCCACCTGACCTACTCATCATTGGACTCGGAGGAACAATTTAACATGGCCAATTAACCCAACATGCACACCGTTGAATAATAAGGGGCAATTTAGCATGGCCAAACCAACTAACATGCAGATATTTGGAAACTAAGGGATGATTTAGCATGACCAAA